>NC_073396.1:33168349-33468349 GCF_028641065.1 Leucoraja erinaceus
TTTAAATTATAAAATCGAACCTGCCTCCATCACTTCCACTGGAAGCTCATTCCACACAGCTACCACTCTCTGAGTAAAGAAGTTCCCCCTCATGTTACCCCTAAACTTCTGTCCCTTAATTCTGAAGTCATGTCCTCTTGTTTGAATCTTCCCTACTCTCAATGGGAAAAGCTTGTCCACGTCAACTCTGTCAATCCCTCTCATCATTTTAAAGACCTCTATCAAGACCTCCCTTAACCTTCTGCGCTCCAAAGAAGAAAGACCTATAGAATAAAGTTACGGAGCTTCCCGAAGTTGACACGAAGGAAAGAAGTTAGCGACTTGGTCCGTACAACAGGTAAACAAGGGACAGTGTGTTGCCAAGTTGAAGGCTGGCTAAGTTTCTTAGTTTTGATGACCAATTTTAATTGATTTTAAGAAGTCAGAAAATATACCGTAAATGGTCGTTGCATTTTTGACACCATGATGTTTTTGAAATATTAAATTGGAAAATAAGAAAAATAATTAACTCACCCAAAGATCGCTACTATCATAGGATGTGGGTGTTTGAAAAGCATTAGAAGTTTGAAGCCTCCGTGGTTTAACTTATGGACACACCGACCGCAATAACGGTGGCTGTGACTATGGACACCAAGCACAATGACCGTTACGGGATCTTTACTGTACCTTTATGTTACTGTATTTTTCTCCTGGTATTTATGAAGGTATTTCCCTAGATCATTATCAAAACGTATATGTATGAGGGGCCATATGAAGTTTATTTATGAATTAAATATTCATGACTAAATGTGGCAGAGTTTTTAATGTCACACTTTGTGTCCAAAATGGCAGGAAAACAATGAAAATTTGTCTGTTATGAAAAAAATATTTTTGACTTTTCGGTCTTGAAGTTATCTAATTTATATCTGCTATTTATAAGGTTTCACATGATGGGTAGATTTTTGTTAAGAACAGTGTATTGGTGTAAAAAAGTGAATATCGCCAAAACAGATCCACAGAAGACGCCATTACCGTAGCTCTCCACTCTGTGCTGAGCCATCTGGAGCAGGGGCAGAGCTACGTCCGGATGCTCTTTGTGGATTTTAGTTCAGCCTTTAATACAATCATTCCGGACATTCTCATTGGTAAACTGGTCACTCTCGGCCTCCCCACTGTCACATGTGCCTGGATAAAGGATTTCCTCACTAACCGGCCCCAAACTGTGAGACTCGGCCCCCACCTCTCCTCCATTCGCAGGTTGAGTACCGGTTCCCCACAGGGCTGTGTGCTAAGCCCCCTCTTATACTGTCTCTACACCTACGACTGTAGTCCGGCCCACAACAACAACCGCATCGTCAAATTTGCTGACGACACTACTGTGGTCGGACTTATTTCAAAGGGAGACGAGGCAGCCTACAGAGAGGAAGTCCTGAAGTTGACAACCTGGTGCTCAGAAAACAATCTGGCTCTGAACACCAGGAAAACAAAAGAGCTCATTGTCGACTTCAGGAGGCACAGCACCGACTTAGCCCCCCTACACATCAACGGCGAGTGTGTGGAGAGGGTCAACACCTTCCGGTTTCTCGGCGTCCATATCGCTGCTGATATCTCCTGGACAGACAACACGACAGCGGTCATCAAGAAGGCTCAGCAGCGGCTGCACTTCCTGAGGGTCCTCAGGAAGCACAACCTGGACTCTAACCTGCTGCTGACCTTCTACCGCTCGTCCATCGAGAGCCTGCTGACATACTGCATTACAGCATGGTATGGCAGCTGCACCATGCCAGACAGGGAGAGGCTTCAGAGGGTAACCAGGACAGCGCAGAGGATCATTGGCTGCCCTCTCCCCTCCCTGATGGACATCTACACCTCCCGCTGCCTTAGCAGGGCAAAGAAGATCATCAAAGACAGCTCCCATCCTGCGTTTGGACTGTTCGACCTGCTGCCCTCTGGAAGGCGCTATAGGTGCATCAAATCCAGGACAAACAGACTCAGGAATAGTTGCTTTCCGAGAATTATAACTACTATAAATTCAAATTCACACATGCACTGACTACACCGCCCAACACGGACTTCCATCTGTATATATGTATATATGTATGTAGCGCCGCAGAATTTGTGCACCTATCTCCCTTCTGTTTTTTGTTTTTTCTGTTTCCTGTTTTTTGTGCTAAATTGTATGTATGCACTGAGTACGAGCAGCTTTCAGTTTCACTGTACATGTATAGTGACAATAAATGGCATATCTAAATCTACTAATCTAGTTCATCAAAAACTCTCCAGTATTGTAAAAAGACACATATTTTAAAATTACTTTGTTAGACTTTAAAATATTCTAATTCATGTCTTTACTTGGAAAGTCATTCAATAATCAAGAATAGAAAGAACAAAGAAAGTTTGTTTTAATAATGGTTTATCATAACATCCAAAGTGTTGAAGTTACATTGATAAAATGCATAATTTCTCCTTTTTCATTTTTTGGTGTAATATTGAGTACAATGTTATCAAATGTCTAACCCTCTGTCATTTCTCTAACATATGAATAAGGAGCACAAGGCTTTTCAACCACTTGAGCTTACTCTGCCAGTCAATAAGATCAAAGCCAATTTGCCTATTTCAGTAATTCAAGGTGCATTGCATACATACAATATTATTTTCAATGAAGCAATTATTTTAAAAACAATTTCTTTATCTTTTACTATTAATGGATAAGTTCCCTCAGATCATATTATATACCACTTAGAAAGGCGGATACAAATTTGCCAGGAACCTTTAAAATTATAATAAGCACCACAAGCATAATATCTAATACAACATTAGGTCTGAATAAAAAGCTTTACAAAGATTCCAAAGCTGAATCTCCATCACACAATTATTAAATGGCAATTCAATAAACTGAGAAAATGAACATTGTTATTTCTGTCAAACCTCTTCATGGCAGTTACTTGGTTCCCAGATGCTTCATAAAGCCTGTGGAAGTATCAATTACAGGAAATCCTATATATTTTCCTTAGATCAGAATTTCTGCGACCTTGGCAATCTCTGACCATAAGGGCGAGCAGGAAACTTGCTGATATGTTCTTGCTCCTGGACCTGGGAGGTCTGTGACAGCAGAGCAGAGTAAGGAACTATTATTCCGCGGTTGTTACCTCTCCTGGGTTGCAAAACTGAATTAAAAAGTCTACATAATTATCTTGGTATTTGTCCAAACATTGTGCTTCCGTATCTTTAGAATCGTAAGTTATACAGATGAAAAGACACAAAATCCACTGAAGCAAATAATCTGCCAGTGTAGACATACTGTCTACTTCTATCCTATCACAAATCATTGCCATTAATGGTGCATCTGTTAGTAATTTGTCTATTTTTGGAACAGCGCCTACAAACATAAACTGAGAACAATACTTCTTTAAAACTTGTTGAGACTAAACTATAGCTACTCAACGTGGAGCGTTCTGTGGTCAATGTTGTACTGGAGTTGCTCATTCAAAATCTGGGCCCATTTGAGATGAGAGAATACGTTTTACTACTGGCAACTATTGTCCATTTAGGCAGAGAATCAACATTTGAATATCAGCTGAACTCTCAATTGTTGCAACGAGCCAATGGGTTCTTTCTTCTTTGCAAATAAATAGGCTTAAACTATTCCAGATAGTTTGATAAAGGATTCGGTATTTTTTTAAGTTATTGGTTTAGTTTAGAGATACAACTCAGAAACAGGCCTTTCGGCCCACCGAATCTGCGTCGACCAATGATCACCCATGTACTAGTTCTATCCTACACACTCGGGACAATTTACAGAAGTCAATAAGTCTTTTTTCTAATAGGCGGAAACTGGAGAGAATGTAGAAACTCCGTACAGACAGCACCCGTGGTCAGGATCGAACCCGGGTCTCTAGTGCTGTATGGCAGCAACTCTACCACTGCGCCACTGTGCCACCCCAGTTACAGTCATGGTTTGATAGTTCTGAAGACCATGGTCAACCCTTTTTGTGTAATCAAAACTCCAGCTTCAGTAAAATGTATGCTTGCTGAAATGCCCAAAATAGTTTTCAGTTACTGTTAAAACTTAAATACGAAGTATTTTTCCAAGATGATTAACACAAGAAAATAAAGAAAATCAGTAAACAACAGTAGACACTTCGGTTAACACATTTCTGGTAACACTTCATTCAAATAACCTATAGTAAGTAAATTATTGTATAATTTATGGAGATTGACGTCCAAATTGCCTACCAAACTGTAAAGATCAAATTATTTTTAAATAACAGCAGGCCAGATAGCAAATGGAGATTAAAAAAACAACAACTTTTAGACAGGAGCCCATTTTTCAAATGTTACATCTGATTTCTAACTTCCGCAGTATTTTGCTTTTGAATACATTTTGAAGTTAAATGACTGCTTTCTCCTACTTAGACAGGGCATTAGCATTGAGGTTGACTTGCATCCACTCCAGTTTTGTGGGTTCTGGGGTGGTTTCTTGAGGCAATATGAGAACTGCTGAAACTCTCAAAGATATAACAAAAAGTGCCTGGGGTGGGAGCGGGGTTAGTTTGTTTGGTATATTCCTTCCGCTGCTGTTGCAGACTTCTGTGTGCTCTTTGAGGTACAGAATACCATTCTGAATCATGTTTCTGCACTTCAAAAATTATGGGGCAGGCATTCCCAGAAAGCAAAGATATTTATTCCAAGGAGACTTTGGACACATCCCCAAATCCCTTTTAATCGTAGCCAACTAAGTCTAACTAGCACCATGGTACTGAATATGTTGGTGAATTTGGAGGAATTTCCCGACTCCCATTCCCAGTGCCATAAGGTGCCTGCTCTAAATAGTTCAGGTATCAGCAACAAATAGGAGGGCACTGTCATCAGCTTCATTGTGAGTTTTGTGCCAGATCTTAAGTCTTAATCCTCAAATGTCATTTTCCCCAACAACCAAAGGCCACATTGGTGTCTCAAAAGCACTGATGAATTTCATAGCGTTATGTGTCCTTGCTGAGTGGTGGCAAGAAAATGCAGATGCTCGAATCTTGAGCATATTTTCCAGTGTCCTGCTGTGAGCCTTTATTCAGATTCAGATTCAATTTAATTGTCATTGTCAGTGTACAGTACAGAGACAACGAAATGCATTTAGCATCTCCCTTGAAGAGCGACATAGCAAACGATTTGAATAAGAAATAAATAATAAGTGTCCGGGGGGGGGGGGGGGTGGTGATTGGCAGTCACCGAGGTACGTTGTTGAGTAGAGTGACAGCCGCCGGAAAGAAGCTGTTCCTCGACCTGCTGGTTCGGCAACGGAGAGACCTGTAGCGCAACCCGGATGGTAGGAGGGTAAACAGTCCATGGTTGGGGTGAGAGCAGTCCTTGGCGATGCTGAGCGCCCTCCGCAGACAGCGCTTGCTTTGGACAGACTCAATGGAGGGGAGCGTGGAACCGGTGATGCGTTGGGCAATTTTCACCACCCTCTGCAATGCCTTCCAGTCGGAGACAGAGCAGTTGCCATACCATACTGTGATGCAATTGGTAAGGATGCTCTCGATGGTGCAGCGGTAAAGTTCACCAGGATCTGAGGAGACAGATGGACCTTCTTCAGTCTCCTCAGGAAGAAGAGACGCTGATGAGCCTTCTTGATCAGAGTAGAGGTATTGTGGGTCCAAGAGAGGTCATCGGAGATGTTGACTCCCA
Source organism: Leucoraja erinaceus (assembly GCF_028641065.1). Classification (NCBI taxonomy): domain Eukaryota; kingdom Metazoa; phylum Chordata; class Chondrichthyes; order Rajiformes; family Rajidae; genus Leucoraja; species Leucoraja erinaceus. The sequence goes on from NC_073396.1 coordinate 33,174,014, forward strand.
GGAACCTGAAGCTAGAAAAAATGCACCTCCTCCCGTTAATGTGGATGGGGGTTTCCGTGCCGCCTCTGACTTCCTGAAGTCTACAAAGTATTGTTACTTTGGTGCATTATCAGCAGGTTGGTAGAGGATCTTCATCTTATGGACGTTGAGTACAAGGTTCATGCTCCTGAATGCTTCAGTGAACAAATCAATAATGACCTGTAGTTTTTAGTTTTAGTGATACAGCGTGGAAACAGGCCCTTCGGCCCACCGGATCCGCCCTGACCAGCGATCCTCGCACATTAACACCATCCTACACCCACTAGGGACAATTTTTTTTTAACATTTACCAAGCCATTTAACATACAAACCTGTATGTCTTTGGAGTGTGGGAGGAAACCGAAGATCTCTGAGAAAACCCACGCAGGTCACGGGGAGAATGTACAACTCCGTACAGACAGCGCCCGTAGTCGGGATCGAACCTGGGTCTCCGGCGCCACGTTCGCTGCAAGGCAACAACTCTACCGCTGTGCCACCGTGCTGCCCGTAGCTCGACTTCTGAGCATACATGTACTGCAACTGAGTTTCAGGTGAATGAAAATCAAGGAAATGTGCATGTTGGAAATCAGAAACAGGTTGGGCCCCAATTGTTTAGAGAGTGGTCACTCCACATTGAATATTACCCCAGTGGCACTGAAGATTAGCTCTACCTTTGGAGGCAAGGTGTGGTAACAAAGAATGAAGTGTTGGGCAATGCCGTTGCCTTGCCCGTCCATGAAATGTGTCCGTCTGGAGACCCACTGGTTAAAATTGTGGCTTACGCACCACCAAAAAACAGATGTAAAGCTGAGATCAATTTTGTGGGCAGCAAAAATTGAGAAGGATTTTACAGCCTTTCCTGATTAACGGATTCAAAGACTTTAGTGAGGTTAAAAAAGGACAACTATAGTGGCTAGTGCTTTTTCCTGCATTTTTCTTGGATGTATCTTCACTGTAATGAAAACTTAATTATGTTTTCTGGATAGGCACAAACCACACTGTGATTCACAGAGCAGCTCTTCAGCCACTGAGAAGAGGTGACAGAGAACACTGACTTTCCCTAAGATGCACCAACAGTTGGACTTGTCTCCTATCTTGAAGGTGATACACTCAGACACTGGAGAATGTAATGGGCCTGTCCCGCTTAGGCGATTTTTCAGCGGACTCTCGGCGACTGTGAAGTTGCCAGCAGTCGCCTGAAAAACTGGGAACTGGAACGGCGACTGCCAGGGTGGAACACACACACACACACACAAATAAATCTCTTCCTTCACCAGCCCGTGTGTATAATTCCTTTAGAGAGAGATCCCCCCCCCCCCCCCCCCCCCTTTGGTGGCAAAAACAAGGGGGCAGATTATTATCTCAATGGGGTTAGGTTAGGTAAGGGGGAGGTACAGCGAGACCTGTGTGTCCTTGTACACCGGTCACTGAAAGTTGGCGTGCAGGAACAGCAGGCGGTGAAGAAAGCTAATGGAATGTTGGACTTCATAACAAGAGGATTTCAGTGTGGAGTAGAGAGGTTCTTCTGCAGTTGTAAAGAGCTCTGGTAAGACCACATCTGGAGTATCGTGTACTGCTTTGGTCTCCTAATTTGAGGAAGGACATCCTTGCGATTGAGGCAGTGCAGCGTAGGTTCACGAGATTGATCCCTGGGATGGCGGGACTGTCATATGAGGAAAGATTGAAAAGACTAGGCTTATATTCACTGGAGTTTAGAAGGATGAGGGGGCTCTTATAAAAACATATAAAATGATAAAAGAACTGGACAAGCTAGATGCAGGAAAAATGTTCCCAATGTTGGGCGAGCCCAGAACCAGGGGCCACAGTCTTAGAATAAAGAGGAGGCCATTTAAGACTGAGGTGAGAAAAAACTTTTTCACCCAGAGAGTTGTGAATTTGTGGAATTCCCTGCCACAGAGGGCAATGGATGCCAAATCACTGGATGGATTTAAGAGAGAGTTAGATAGAGCTCTAGGGGCTGGTGGAATCAAGGGATATGGGGAGAAGGTAGGCACAGGTTATTGATTGGGAACGATCAGCCATGATCACAATGAATGGCGGTGCTGGCTTGAAGGGCTGAATGGCCTCCTCCTGCACCTATTTTCTATGTTTCTATGTTGTATGGACGCAAAATGCTGTAGTATCTCAGCGGGACAGGCAGAAATTCTGGATAGAAAGAATGGGTGGCGTTTCGGGTCGAGACCCTTCTTCTCATCATTAAAATTAAAAAAACATGACTGAATACTAATGGACTTTTATTATACGTGGTTTACAGCAAAACAAATTGTTCAAAAAGGTAACTGAATCAATTTTCCAGGGCAGTAGTTATCCTCGGACAATTAAGTAGTTCTTCCAGAAAATACACAAGCTTTAAAAAAAAGTGTATCCAGGTCACATAGATTTTCACACACATGCCTGTGACATTTGGCATTTAATTAAAAAAAACATTCATGGGATGTAGGCGTAACTGGGTTCAGCATTTATTTTCCATCCCTAGTTTCCTTGAACTGATTAGATTGGTTGCTCAGTGTCCCATATCTAGAGTCACATACAGGCGGGCATATTTCCTTCGCTAGAGAGCCATAGTGAAACAAAGATGCACTTCGTCTTTATGAGATATAAATATTACAAAAAAAAGTACCAAATATGTATTATGACTTTTTTTATATTCTGTTTCCTGAAATTGCCATGAGGCCTTACAAGAACTGCAGAGATATTTTGTATTATTAAGGAAAATCGTTTGGGTGTATGCTAAGCAAGTTTCCAAGATAAATTGAGAAAACATTCCGATTTGAAAAGAAAATGATGAACGCTGGCAATCATCAAATTTTCCAAAAAGTAAAAAAGAGTGAAATGGATTAATGAGAAGTGGCAAACTAGTGTCACTTAGTTAAACTTACATTTCTGAGTAAAAGCATGTGGACATCCTTTACAACACTGGCGGATGATGAGAAAGACTTCTGTTCAGATCCAATGGGTTTTAAGTGAACATAACACTGAAACCTGCTAAACAGGGCACAGTTTAGAGCTTTTTTTTTTAAACTTAAAGCAACAGGTTTGCATCAAATATTTCTGTTGCTAATATTAATTTTAATAGATGCAGCTATAATTTTATCATGGAAAAATGGTCTCATTAATTACTATGTGTAAGAAGGAACAGCAGATGCTGGTTTAAGCCTAAGATAGACACAAAAGGCTAGAGTTACTCAGCGGGACAGGCAGCATCTCTGGAGAGAAGGAATGGGTGATGTTTCAGATCGAGACTCTGAAGAAGGGTCTCGACCTGAAATCTCTCCAGAGATGCTGCCTGTCCCGCTGAGCTTTTTGTGTCTATAATTAATTACTATAATAGCTCCAGCAAACTTTTACGAATTTAAAAATAAGAGGCTTTAGGTCAGCACACCTAGATTTCTTTGTTATTTTGTTTATTGCTTGTTTAAACAATGTGAAAAAAAAATACCGAGTCACAGTCAGTCTTGAGGCTGAGCTGTCCCAAGGATGTAAAATCGGCTCCTAGAATTCTAGGTAGACATATAATGCTGGAGAAACTCAGCGGGTGAGGCAGCATCTATGGAGAGGAGGAATACGCGACGTTTCGGGTCGAGACCCTTCTTCAGAGTCTGTTCCTCCAATTTGCGCTGTGCCTCACTCTGGCAATGGAGGAGGCCCAGGACAGAAAGGTTGGATTGGGAATGGTAGGGGAAGTTGAAGTGCTGAGCCACCGGGCGATCAGGTTGGTTAACACGGACTGAGCGGTGGTGTTCAGTGAAGCAATCGCTGAGCCTGCGCTTGGTCTCGCCGATGTAGAATTCTACATAGAATCTTCGCGATCAGGGAGAATATGAAGTATACGTATTTTTTGCTTTGATAAATTATTTTGAATAAGTATTCGAACATACTGATTTTAACTGCAAATTTCCAAATGATGAACAGATTTACCTGCAGCATTACGCTAAGGCTGAGATGACTGGTCATCACCAAACTCAATGACCATTGCTCGTGTTGTTATGACTACAGCCAATGAAGAGATTTCTCTTCAACTTCATCAATTTCAGTTTTATCGGGCACCCTAAATTAAGACATTTAATTGAATGGATTCTTAATGTAAAAATAAGTTATTCTTACTTCATCTCTGAAATTCTAATCACGCGTTCATATTTGGATCAAAATTGTAATTTTGCCTGGAGACAGGACAATTTCAAAACAGGACGCTGAAGGGCACAGGCCATCCGAATATTCATCTAAAAAAAAAACAAGGTTCTAGATACATATGCACGTTTGCCATGTAATATTAAGGATCTTGTGTGCCTCCCTAAATGCCAATAAAAACGCTTGAAAAGTTCACGTTCAATCTCAATAAAGGCATCAAAGGCTAAGAGGGACTTTTGCTATGAATTGGAGGATGAGACGGAAGTTTGGCGGCTGTGGCAGGGCTTGCTAGCTATCACGTTCTACAATGCAAAACCAAGTGGCAGCTCAAGCGATAGCGAGGCATCACTCCCAGACGAGCGCAATGCATTTTATGCATGCTTTGATAGGGAGAATAACAACGTGCCTTCTCAGGCCCCCAAAGCCCCCTGATGGTAGTGCAATCTCAGTCCTGAGGCCAATGACAGAAGATCCTTCTGGAGGATGAACCCTTGGAAAGTGACTGGACCTGATGGTGTACCGAGTTGTGTTATCAAAACCTGTGCAGACTAATTGGTTGGAGTTTTTGTGGACATCTTCAGTCTCATTACTGAGCTCCCCATCTGCTTTAAAAGAGCATCAAAAGTACCAGTGTTCAAAAAGAGTAAGGTGGCATGCACAAATGACCACAAACCGGTGGCACTAACATCTGTAGTGACAGAGTACTTTGAGAGGTTAGTTATGCTGCATATCAACTCCTACCTTAGCAAGAGCCTGGGCCCATTAAATTTGCCTACCACCACAATAGATCAATGGGGCATCCATCCTCGCTGGCTCTACACCATGCACTGGACCATTGGATGATAAAAACATAAAGTTGTTCATCACCTACAGCTTGGCGTTCAACATTAGGATCCCCAACAAACAAACAAGTGTCAACACCGCAGGAGATCTGACTGAAGATCTGTCCTGAAACCAGCACTTTGATACAATCATAAATAAATGATTCAATGCCTCTACTTTCTTGGGATATTGAAGAGTTTTGGTATGTCGACAAATATTCTCTTGAACTTGTGTTCAGTGTACTGTGGAGAACACATTGACTGGTTGTAACCCAGCCTATTTTGGCAACTCGAACACTCAGGAATTACAAAATGTGGTGGACGCTGCCTAGTCCATTACAGGTACTGACCTCTCCACTATCATGGGGACCTATTGGAGGCACTGACCCAAAAATACATCATTAATAACCCTCGCCCCTGGTTCACACTCTCGTTTCACTCCTGCCACTGGGAAGAAGATATAGAAGTCTGAAAGTCGCAATGTCCAGGTTTAGGAACAGCTTCTTCCCAGCAACTATCAGGCTGTTTAACACTACAAACTCCAACTAAAATTCAATCCACGGACTGTATTGGTTATACAAGAGACTTTGGGCTTTGTACTATGTTAGATTTTTTTATTTATGGATCTTTTTGTTTGTTTATTATGTTATCCATTGATAACCATGTTTACAAACCTGTTGCTCTGCTGCAAGTAAGAATTTCATTGTTCTATTTGGGTGCATAAGACAACTGACACTTGTCTCTCAAATTCAAATTCCTGCATAAACCCCTAACTCAAACTAAATGCTTCCAGCAGAGCATAACAAAACTTCAGCAAGAAATTGCCAGTAACTAAAGTAGTAGTCTGAATAGGTGATGATTCATTCCTTGTATTGAGCTGGTTTTGATTATTGTACATGATTTCCAAGTGGTTGGTAGGTTCCAATGCTCTAATAATATCAGCTAAAGCACAAATCCAATTCTGGAGTACAGATACTTTTCATTTCCAACAAGCTGGTGTTAGGACCCATAGTCCTTAAAGTATCCATTTCCCCAGGGGGCAAGGGAATTGACATCTCAAACATTTGAAGGGGAATTTGGCTCTGGAAGACTTCCTCCTTTTAGATGGTATTAAATGATTGTGCTTCAAAGATTGCAATGATTTGATCTATTAGCAGGATAGTTCAGGGTAGGATCACAGGATGTGATTAGGCATTAAACATAGCCCTTCCCATAAAGCCCAGCATCGAAGTACCAATGACAATGCAGCAATATTTATACTCATGTTTACTCAGAAGTAGCAAGTGGAGAATCTATTATGGCTTTCTCCTTACATCCATTCCTAAACTAGTATTCTGTCAATTTGATTCCATCAACGTGGTAGAAATAAAGGCTGAGAACCCTGGATCCAATGAAAGCTATCGGAACAGACAACATTCATTAAAATATGCAATTGGACCTGGGTTGTAGCAGGAACGACAGTTAGCCACACTTCTCCAGGACCATGCCAGACTAGGCTGACCATTCCCGACTTGAAAATACATTGCCATTCCTTCATTACGGTTGTATCCAAATGCTGGAACTCCCGAACCAGCAGCAACAGAGAGACAGCATTGGTTCAGATCCAGTTTATTTTATTGCCACGTGTACCGAGGTACAGTGATAAGTTTTGTTGCGTGCTATCCAGTCAGCGGAAAGACAATACATGATGGTTCATTAGGCAACACACCATCATCTCAAGAACAACACTGGATGGCCAACCATAGCTAGCCTTGCCAGCAATGCCAAAGTCTCAAAACAAAAGGGGAAAAACCCAAATTAATTTGGGGATTCGTAAAACCTTTTTAGAGTAATTTACCACTCAAAAAATCAAATTATTATTTTTCTGAGTCAGAATGGTTGGTTGGCATTGTACAGATCATTAAAGGAGACATTATCTTGTTAAGTACAAACTCTAGCATCTTGCAGTTAGTTTAATTTTCAAATCCTGCATGTTCCTTGAAGTAACCAGTAGTTTAAGGGAAAGCAGCCATTTGTATAAACTTCTGGACATTCACGGCTCACACGGGCTTTCTCTCTCTCTCTTGAACTTCCCGGCTCAGCTGTACATTATTAACTGTGTGTTGTGAATTTCCTGTTATTTTCCCCAACAAGATTTATAGATCAAAACTAAACAAAGAAAAAAAAATGTTTTAGACCATTCTAACGTAGCAATCTACTTTAACTGATTATATTTTTGATACTGAAAGTAACTCTGAGGAACCAATGAATTCTGAATCTGGTGGATTTCATTGTGACACCCAGGGGGATAACTTGTTCCCAGCAATCCTGGTGGATTTAGCAATCTTAAAACGTTTAATGAATGTTGTTACTAATGCCTAAATGTGTGGCTGAAACCTCTGACATGTCCCCTTATGACCTGGTTCCTATCCCCTCGGGCTATATTGTCATCATAAATGTTTTCATATCGCTCTGTGAACATTCCTGTGCTCTCACACTGATCCCGCAGACTAGTTTTCCATTAAGACTACAGAAACACAATTGATAACAATTGCTCCCATGAGTTCTACAACTCACGCTCAGTAACAAGACAATTTGCCTAATTTTTCACTTTAAATGAAATCAAACAGCAAGTATGTTGTCAGCAATTCAAAAATATTCTTTACATATGCGAACACAAATATAAACTCTGATGAGTGGACACAAAAGGCATACAAGTTCATCCAAAACAAATCATCCATGTGAAAGACCTTCTTCTGAAGAAGGGTCTTGACCCGAAACGTCGCCTATTCCTTCTCTCCATAGATGCTGCCTCACCCGCTGAGTTCCTCCAGTATTTTTGTCTACCTATGAAAGACCTTATCATTTTACATTTGACTAGTTTAAAGCAGTTTTATTGACAGATCCCAGTCCTTTATGAATAACATTAATCATTTTAGGATCTACGATCAACGTTTCTCAACATCTTAACAAGTTCAAGTCAAATAAGTCAAACTTTGATTTTGTCATTTGAGTGTAAAGCTACACTGCATTTCAGGCAAAGCCCCACACGATACAACTTCACATTTTCATTTGATCATCTTAATGCCTCAACCTGGTAGTAAAAGTTATTGTACTAGGTTCAGTCTCTGAACATACTGCTTCAATGCTAAATGTTCCAGTTTCCTTAAACAACTGACAATGCAGGCTGAAAAGTCAATAGAGTCTATATTAGTTGTGTTGTGTGTACAATTCAAACGTTTTACTCCATACTAAGAAATGTGGCCTTAAAATAAAAGACATTCACCTGATTTAAAACTACTTTCTAACGCAATGTTCCTCTCTGGTTCCAGCAGAGCCATCTGCTAATGACTGAAATCCCACAGATTCACGATACTTTGCTTCGGATTCGTAATTTAGTTCCATTGAAGTACACAGAAAATATGCCAGGCATCCAGTGTGCACACCAAAAGCTTGCTCTAGGACTGCAGGAGACTGCTTTTGAGAGGCAGACCTAGACCTCGCTGTTGTGAGAGTACCAATCAGAGCCGCCCCAAAGCAGAAAGCAGTCAGTGAGTCAGTTTCAGCCCCCTCGGGAATCCTGCCAGACTCCAATTATCACAGGAAATGCAGCTTTTGTACTCATGATCTTGAATGTCCTTGTGGTCTGTGGTTCCAAAAGAAAGATTAAAAACCTTTGCTTCCTTGCGCTGGCACATCACCTGAATAAGTTGCCACAAAAATGTCAGTTCCCATAAAAGCACTTCACTCCAATCAGCTTGTATCCCTCACTATGAGCTGAGAGGCCTTGTCAAATGAGGGCAACGCAGTGGTAGAACTGCTGCCTTACAGCGCCAGAGACCTGGCTTTGATCCCGATTATGGGTGCTGTCCACATGGAGTTTGTACGTTCTCCTTGTGGCCCTGTGGACTTTCTCTGGGTGCTCTGGTTTTCTCCCACATTCTCTCAATTGTCTCCAATGCGTAGGATTGAACTAGTGTATGTGTGACAACTGGTCAGTGTGGACTGGGGGCTCATGGGCCTGTTTCCACGCTATATCGCCAAACTAAACTAAACTAAATCCAGTTTCCCGCAATGTTCATATACATTTAGATAATATGGACTGACAATCACCAATGAAAGCTAGGCATGTTAATGTTGCAAAATAATCAGTATGCATAATGTTTGATCAATCTGGCTTCTATTATGCAATCAGTCCTGAGCTCCAACAGCATCTAAATCTCATTTCGGTCAGTTCAAGCTAAGATTGCGAAATGTGATATGTAGCAAGCTGACCGCTGCTTAGTCAGGAGAAATGCATGTTTTTTAGAGTGAAATTAGTCAAGTTAGACACAATCATAACCTTCCAATGAAGGCGTACAGATTAGAGGAATCCGAGAGGTACAGCACAACCAGGAGTTATTTCTTTTCACACCAATTAGTCAAAGGCAGTTTAAAAATATCACTCTCATGTCAACTTTATATCCAAATTCACTCTGTTTACATGGAAAATGAGATCATGAGGTGTGTTAAAACTATTTCCCAGTGCTTGGCCACAATATAACTCCAGACATATCGAGAGTAGGCCATCTCTCCAGTATATCGACTATAACATTTTTAAAAAGAGTATCCCGTTAACAAAGAAGAAAATTGATTGGTTGCTATCTACAAAGAGTTTCAACTAATTTGCAAAAAGTAAACCTGCAGGGCTGATAAAATGTCATAAATAAAAACAATTTCTGATCTAAGTACTTCTAACGCCGATTTTAAAATTGTTTTCTAGCATTTAGGCTTTCCAGCAGTAGTAATGAGAAACTGTTATCACTGGCTGTCATTACACTGTGAAACAGTAATATCTGGAGTAGTCAAATGCAGTGGTATAATTAAATCCAGAAACACTCTCACATTTCCATGTAGGATGACTAGGGTGGGGGAGGGATGGAGAGAGGGTTACTTGAATTTGGAGAAGTCAATATTCATACCATTGGTTTTTGAGTTACCGAAGCGAAATACGAGGTACTAATCCACCAATTTGCGTGTGACCTCAATATGACAGTGGATGTGCCCAGGACAGAAAGGTCAGTATGGGAATGGGAGGGGGAGCTAAAGTGTTTGACAATGGGGAGGTCGCATAGGCCAAGGCGGACTGAGCGAAGGTGCTCAGCGAAATGATCGCTCAGTCTGCGCTTAGTCTCGCCAATATATAGAGTCCACATCTAGGACAGTGGATACAGTAGATGAGATGGAGGAGGTGCAAGTGAACCTCTGTCTCACCTGCAAGGACTGTCGGGATCCATGGATAGAGTCAAGGGAGGAGGTATAGGGACAGATGTTGCATCTCCTGTAGCAATATACAATAGACAATAGGTGCAGGAGTAGGCTATTCGGCCCTTCGAATCAGCACCACCATTCAATGTGATCATGGCTGATCATCCACAATCAGTACCGCGTTCCTGCCTTCTCCCCTATCTTTAAGAACCCTATCTAGCTCTCTCTTGAAAGTATCCAGAGAACCGGCCTCCACCACCTTCTGAGGCAGAGAATTCCACAGGCTCACAACTCTCTGTGCGAAAAAGTGTTTCCTCGTCTCCGTTCAAAATGGCTTACCCCTCAATCTTAAACTGTCCCCTTTAGTATTTTGTGTCTATCTATCTATCTATCTATCTCGGTCTTAAATATATCCACTGACACTGCCTCCACAGCCTTCTGTGGCAAAGAATTCCACAGATTCACCATCCTCTGACTAAAGAAATTCCTCATCATCTCCTTCCTAAAAGAATGTCCTTTAATTCTGAGGCTTTGACCTCTATTCCTAGACTCTCCCACTAGTAGAAACATCCTCTCCACATCCACTCTATCCAAGCCTTTCACTGTTCTGTACGTTTCAATGAGACAACACCTCATTCTTCTAAACTCCAGCGACTGTAGGCCCAGTGCCGTCAAACGCTCATCATATGTTAACCTACTCATTCCTGGGATCATTCTTGTAAACCTCCTCTGGACCCTCTCCAGAGTCAGCACATCCTTCCTCAGATATGGTGCCCAAAATAACTCACAATATTCCAAATGCGGCCTGAATAGCACCTTAGAGCCTCAGCATTACATCCCCGTTTTTGTAGAAACGCCCTCTCTAAATAAATGCTAGCATTGAGTTTGCTTTCTTTACTACTGATTCGACTTGCAGATTCACGTTTTGGGAATCATGCACCAAGTCCCTTTGCACCTCCGATTTCTGGATTCTCTCCCCATTTAGAAAAGAATCCTACTTTATTCCTACTACCAAAATGCATGATTCCACACCTTGCTACACTACATTCCAGCTGCCATTTATCTGCCCACTCTCCAAACCTATCCAAGTCATTCTGCAGAGTCACTGCTTTCTCTACATGACCTGCCCCTCCACCTATTTTCGTACCATCTGCAAACTTGGCCACAAAGCCTTCAATCCACTCATCCAAATCATTAATATACAACGTGAAGAGCAGTGGCCCCAGCATAGAGCCTTGTGGAACTCCGCTAGTCACTGGCATCCAAGCAGAAAAAGCCCCCTTTATTGCCTCTCTGCCTTCTGTCATTCAGCCAACCTGAAATTCATGCCAGTACCTGCCCTTTGATACCATGGGCTCGCATCTTCCTTAGTAGCCTCACCTATGGCACCTTATCAAAGGATTTCTGAAAATCAAGGTATACAACATCTATTGACTCTCCTTTCTCTGTTCTGCTAGTTACTTCTTCACACAATTCCAGCAAATTTGTCAGGCAAGACTTCCCCTTCACAAAGCCATGCTGACTTTGCCCTATTTTATCGTGGACTTAAGTACTCCGCAACCTCATTCTTTATAATGGACAGTAAAATCATACCAACCACCAAAGTCAGACTAACCGGCTGATAGTTCCCACGATTCTGCTTTGCTTCCTTCTTGTGCAGCGGGGTGATGAAACATGGGATTTTTGGCTGTGTTGCTCAATTTCAATTGCATGAAGGCTGCGGGAATGCATGGGTTGTGGAACTGCGGCGAGAACATTATAGCTTCTGCTGGTGTGGCTTCATGCACTCAATCTGCCCCTGCCGTACACACTGTTTGCAGTGTCTAATACACTGATCCTAAGCATCCTACCTTGCAGAGATATTCTCTTCCAGCTTAAATCCTTTCCTTCTCCTAACCCACATGGACAGACATATTATATGTAGGAAAGATCTGCAGATGCTGGTTTAAATCGAAGGTCGACACAAAATGCTGGAGTCACTCAGCGGGGCAGGCAGCATCTCTGGAGAGAAGGAATGGGTGACACAAAATGCTGGAGCAACTCAGTGGGACAGGCAGCATCTCTGGGGAGAAGGAATAGGTTACTAATGGGTTACAGACAGACATATTATTCTTTCCTTCAACTGTTTCACCCAACAAATAAAAGCACCACTACCCTCAGTGTAACTCAGTGTTCCATCTGTCCATCAGTTTCTTTTCACAATCTATTATCCCTCAGCATCAACATCAATAATATCTCCCACCAGCATCCATGCCACATGATTAATGGTAAACTGAACAGCAGGGTATTCTTCTGTTACATATTACATTCTGCCAATTTAAAAAAAAATCAATGGAACCAAACATCCAGCTGCAATTTTTTTTTAGATTGCAAGTTAAACAATAACTTCCACCCACAACTGCTTTCTCTGGTTTCAGCGTCATGACACAGTTCAAAGCCATGACAGTCCTTCAAACTCGAGCATGAAACTCGAGCCATTTATTAATTTGGATTTTTATATTTAGCTTGGAAGCAGACAGGATAATATTTATTTGGATTTAATATACAATTAATTTGGAACAATCACAGCTATGTCCTTTTCTTCAATTATTAAGCATCAGGTTGTGAGATGGGTTGTTTTTCCCCACTATTTCAGAATGACCATTCCAAAAGATAATGATGCATAATTCCTGGTACCAGGTTAACATGTTTAACATTTTGTGGACAATTCTGGTAATGTGTGGAAAAATGTAGCATGTTTAAACAATAAGAAAATAGTGGCATATTTTGATATTCCAGGTAATAGGTCAAAAGTAGGCAAAATGTTACCTTTCAACCTGTTCTCATAATTTGAGTGCAAGTCCTCAGACAACCTTACAAATACCTTACTTAAATCTCAGTAAACGTAGATAAAAAAACAGCCACATTCAGATCTTCTTCCAATGCCAATAGTAATTGAATTTGTTGTAAAGCAACATGTCATTGCAGCATTGTCAATTGGAGATAATAATATACTGGATCAAATTGAGATTTGGTTAAAAGGTAGAAACAAATCACCCTCAAAACCTTTTCAAAAATTACAAAGATCAAGCTGGGTGCTCTTTAACATGGGGAAAACATTTTTGCCTAAGCATGTGGAAATACTTTCTTTAATTGCTTTATGTTGTAATATAAGTCAACAAGCAGCTCCCCCAGAGTAATTGCTATTCATTTATCATGGCCATCGGATCCTGAAGTTACTTGAACATGCAGCGGTAATTTAAGCACATTCACGGGTTACACATTCTCCTTTTGGAATTAATAGGATAAAAATTCACCCTCGCATTATGAGTACAATACAATCATGTCTTTAATAAAATAGAAATAAAAATATCAGAAACAAAGTAAAACTGTCCTATATTATACATTTAATACACGTGACAGGAAACAATTTCTACTCCAAGGTGTTTTCAATAAGAGTATAAATTAGATTTTATAGCTGGAGAATGGAAAAATATCCACTAATTAAACCACTAATTCTCTGCCGTGTGCAAGTGCACATTTCACACTGGGTTCCCAGGAAATCCAGATGTTTATTTAACTAAAGCATATTTTACATGTCTTAATCTTTATAACAAGAAATCACAGGAACAGACCATAACGGAGGGAGTGGTGTAAGTTATTGACGATGACTGCAGATGATGGTTAATAGGCCTTTCTCACGGGGCGACGACGTAAGATGTAACCAGAGTGAAGTGGTCGTGGTCTAGCACGATATCACAAGATATAACGGGGGGGTAGACAAAGAGTTCCCACGGTACTCTGTTATTTGTGCGAGTGACTTATCCGTCTCCCGAGCTTTCCCGTTAAATCTTGAAAGACATTGTAAACTGTCAAGTGTAATTAAATCATCACGTGGCACAAATGATGGGGGGGGAGAGAGAGAAATGAGGGGAGACGTATATACACACACAGAGCAGAGTTTTACTGTGTATGTGGGAGACACAGATGGACTGAGCACAGTACCTCGGTCTTACTGTGTGTGGGAGAGGGGGAGAAAGAGACGTACACTCACAGAGGCAGAGTCTCTCAGCCTGTGTGAGAGGGAGGGAGAGAGAGAGGCACACACAAGGTGGATGTGAAATCTCACCTGCCTGTTTCAGTGACAGACACCCACCGCCAGTAAATGAAGACACCCCCATCTGTCTCCCCCTCCTCTCCCTCGACTCCCCCACCTTTCCCTCCCAACTCCAGTCCCGTCCCGACCCCCTGGGAAACTGAAGGGAGCAACAATTAACTGCTGCCTGCCCGCTGAGTTAAAGAGTTCCCACGGTAGTAAGACGATGTTAGTTGCGCCCAAGTTTAAATTTCCAACGTGTGTTTCAGAGTAAAGAGTCAGCGCAGAATCCTTGATAATCAAAAACTGTCCGAATCAGCAAGTTAGACACAAAATGCTGGAGTAACTCAGCGGGCCAAGCAGCATCTATCTCTCAAAGACGTACATGTGAAAACATTTCTCACGGACCATAAAAATGCGAGACCTTTCAGTAAAGTCCCTTTTAAAGATTATAGTTATTTTCTTGAATCTCATTAAAATAACTCATGAATAAGTTGATGTCCATATGCGGATGCAAATCTTTATTTTTTAAATTCAATCCCACAGAAGACAATTTTTACTCACCTTCTGTCCCCTCTGTCCAGCTTCCGGGTTCACCGTTCGCAGGAGTTCCCACGGTACACGCAAGAGTCAGTGCGGATATCGCACTGGCCACTACGTGCATATAATGTTGCAATGTTCAACCACAAGTGTACAAGTCACTCTTGGAGAAATTCAAGCTTGTTTGAATTTTCTCCCGAGTCACCAAGTTACACAAGTACCTGCCGTTAGCGCCACGGTGGTCCACGAATGCCGTACGGTTATCGCAAGAGGTTCCCACGATATTCAACTCTGGTTAACTCTTGCGTCGTCGCCCCGTGAGAAAGGGGTTTTAATACACAAAGGACACAAAGTGCTGGATTAATTCTGCGGGTCAGGATCTCTAGAGTGCATAGATAGGTGACTTCGGGAGCCTTCCTCAGACTGATTCAGTCTGCTGAGCTACTCCAGCATTTTGTGTCGTTTCACTTTAAAACTAGGCACGGTTACCATGGGACTCCCTGCCCTCTCACCTGCTGTCGCTGCCAAAGTGGAGCATGTCAGGATCTAACTGTCTACCCTATCTATTCCTCTCATTATTTTATATACCTCTATCAGGTCTCACCTCAACTTCCGACGATTCAGAGAAAACAATAGAAGTTTGATCATTTAATCTAACCTCTCTTTATGGCTAATATTCTTTAATCTAGAAATCACCTGGTAAAATCTGCTCTGCGCTTTCTCCAAGCCTCCACATCCTTCTGTAATGGGTCGACCAGAACTGCACATAATATTCAAATGCTGCCTAAACAAGTACTATAAAGCTGTAACCGACACTTATACTCAACGCCCTGATCAACGAAGGCATACCATACCCCTTCTTTACAACTTTATCTACTTGTGATGTCACTTTCAGGGATCTACGGACTTGGACCTCAATATCCCCCTATGCATCAATACTATTAAGTGTTCTGCATTAACTGTATACTTTCTACTTACATTTGACCTCCCAACATCTACACTTGCTCAGATTAAACTCCATCCACCATTTCTCCACCCATTTCTGTAATTCTGGAAGTTCCTCGCTCCCCTATTGAGCTGTCCAAACCAACACTTATACGGAACGCCCTCATCAACGAAGGGAAGCATCCATACCCCTTTTTTATAACTTTAACTACTGTGATGTCTCCGTTTCAGGGATCTACGGACTTGGACCTCAATATCCCCCTATGCATCAATACTATTAAGTGTTCTGCATTAACTGTATACTTTCTACTTACATTTGACCTCCCAACATCTACACTTGCTCAGATTAAACTCCATCCACCATTTCTCCACCCATTTCTGTAGCTGATCAATATCCTGTTGTACACTTTGACAGTCTTCCTCACTGTCCGCAACTCTACCAGTTTTTGTGTTGGCCACAAACCAATTAGCGAGCTATCTGCATTAATGTCCAAGTTAACCAGCAGCCAGAATAAAACAACCCTCTGAATGCAAACAAACAAGTCGCCGTGGATGCCATGCATCTTAATCTTCTGGATCAGTCTACCATGAGAGACTTTCGTCAAATGCCTCACCAATGACCATGTAGGCAACACCCATTGCTTAGTCTCATCGATCACCTCCTCAAAACTCAACACATTACTCAACTTTCTTGCTTCCTAGTACAATTAGACCGAAACGTCACCTATCCATGTCTTCCAGCGATGCTGCCCGACCCGCTGAGTTACTCCAGCAAACCGGCATCTGCAGTTCCTAGTGTCTACAATTTCCTGGATTATATTTACTTCTCTTCTGAAACAAAGGAGCAACATTGGCTACTCTCCAGTCCTCTGGGACTTGACTGTGGCTATAGTAGATGCAAAGATCTTTGTAAGGCTCTTGCTATCTCTTTTCTAGACTCCTTCAATTATCTGTGATAATCTAATTCGTCCCTAGGGCATATCCATTTTAATGCACTTCAAGAGCTCTAACACCACTCTTTCTTTACCTCAGACTCTCCTAGTATATTAGTATTCCCTACACTGATCCCACTGTCCTCCACATCCGCCTCCTTGGTGATTATAGATGCAAAGTACTCATCTACATCATCTAAGCATAAATTCCCTCCTTTAGTATTGAATGGTCCCACCTTTTTCCTGCATCTAGCATGTCCAATCCTTTAAGAATTTTATATGTTTCTATAAGAACCCCTCTCATCCTTCTAAATTCCAGTGAATACAAGCCCAGTCGACCCATTCTTTCATCATACGTCAGTCCCTCCATTCCAGGAATTAACCTGGTGAACCTACGCCACACTCCCTCAATAGCAATAATGTCCTTCCTCAAATTAGGAGACCAAAATTGCAGACAATACTTCAGGTGCAGTCTCACCAGGGCCCTGTACAACTGCAGTAGGACGTCCTTGTTCCTAAATCTCCCTTTTTATCATGTCTGAAACATTGACTTCCTGAATGAATTCACCTTCATTCTTCAGGGCCTGGCAGGAGATTTCAACACGGGCAAAGGAAATGCATATTCTCCTGGGATTCTGGGAGATGCACAGAATTTCTGGGATAGGCGATAGGTGATGTGGCTGTCGAGATCAGATGTAGGCCTGAGAGTGAGGGAGTCATTATGCCCTTTATATCTGTGCCTGTCACAATTACTTATTCATACAAATCTCATTTTCCATAACTTAGTCCATAACATTCTCTGCTCTTCTAAAAATGTGATGAGAATAACCTACCTCCACTGTCCCCTCCGCCAGTGTTTAAGATTTCAACCATCTTCTGGAGTGAAAGATTCCTTCCATTAATCCCATCTAAATCTCCTGGCCTCTACCTTAAACTTGTGAAGTTTACCCAAATGTATAAACATTGAATTCTCCAATTTATTTTAGTTTAGTTTAGTTTAGTTTAGAGATACTGCACGGAAACAGGCCCTTTGGCTCACCGGATCCACGCCGACCAGCGATCCCCGTATCCAACACAGACACACACATACACGCACACTAGGGACAATGTTTAATATTTACCAAGCCAATTTAATTACATACCTGAACGTCTTTGGAGTGCCGGGAGGAAACCGAAGATCTTGGAGAAAACCCACGCGATCACGAGGAGAACGTACAAACTCCGTCAGAATCGAACCCGGGTCTCCCGGCGCTGCAAGCGCTGTAAGGCAGCAACTCTACCACTGCTCCGGCCCAGGTTCCCAACCTGGGCTGGCACCTATTTATCCTCCCCTCCCCCTCCTCCCACTCCAGGCAGGCTCCTCCAGTCCTGTGGCGGGTGGACCGGGCTTGCTGCTTATTGGAGTTTTGTGGCCACGGCAACACTCTGGGAGCTTACTACATCTCGCAGCACATTCCAGGCACTGTGTTAAAAACCACTACATTTCCTTTAAACTTTCTCCATCCTACCTTCCAACTATGTGTGCTTATATTTTACACTTCCACTCCGGGAAACAAAAATTGGCTACCTACTCCATCTAAGGTCTCAAAATGTTATGAAAGTCCATTAGGTTTTCCCTCAGCCTCCAATGCTCCAGAGAAAACAATCCAAGTTTGGCCATAATTCTATAATATTACCAAGGATAATAAACCAGGAGAAAAACAGCTGTAAAGGTAAGCCTTCGTTAACATTGAAATTGTTGGGAACCAAATTACATTTTCTGAAGATAATTTGTTTTTCAAGCTTATTGTAATACTCTGGTAAATATGCAAAGACAACACATTCAATATTGAATATTGGAGAATATTGAAACATTGTCAATACTGAAGAAGGGTCACCCATTTCGTCTATCCAGATATGCTGCCTGTCCCGCTGAGTTACTCCAGCATTTTGTGACTATCTTACATTCAATATTGGGATGACTTAAACACCAGCCTCAGCCGATAGTCAGATAGCTTCCTATTCTTAATGATTGTTAGGTTTTAATTAATTTATCAGTTGCACGCTGAGTAGAAGCAAGAGGCAGAAAGAAACAACTATCAGATATTGCTTCTTGGGTTATCATCATGTTCCCAAATGACTAAGCATACAGTGGAAACAAAACCACCGCTCTAACATTGAGTTGCTGGGAAATCTGACACCATAAAGGTATGAAAATAAACAATTGTTCTTAAAAGCACGTTCTTCCAATCCCTTTTCATTACCAGGTCCTTGACTAATGACATTCTGGTTTATCTGCAGCGAATACAGAGAGCAAACATGGAGTGAAATCAAAGCATTTACTTTTAATACATTTTATATTCTTTGTAGAATGAGTAAGTGATTGCTCGGCTTAAATGGCAAGCTCAAATTCACACCACTTACAAGAGCAGGGATATAGTGATCTGCTTTTTCATGCAATAGTAGCAGGGAAGAAAGGGCACACCAATTTACGAGTCAACCTCTTCAATTTCAAAACTTTCCTTGGACATCGTAACAGGCTACTGCAAATCCATGGAAAACAAAAATAAGATGATTTTCCTTCATGATGCCCAGGGCCAGTTGAATTTTGGACTCCCATTTACGTGAACCTTAAATGCAAAAGATAGCTGCACATGACTATAAATGTCTTTGAGGAATAAAACAGCCACATGTGGAGGAGCCATTATCGATAGGTACATTGTATATATGCAAGGTTATCCAGAGATAGAGCTTCACTCCATTAACTTAAACGTTTATTTGCTAGATGTTACCGACAGACTCATTTTATATTAGTTAAAATTCTAGCTTACTATTAAATCTATCTATCTTCTATCTATCTATATTACTAAAAGTCTGATCTTGACCGCTTTTGGCCCACTGTGCTGCGATTTCCGACAGAACGCCGAAACCTACGGACGTCATTTTTGGCCACCTCGCTAAGAGCCCACGTCTGCCTTCCTGGACCAGAGGATTTTTCCCATCGATGAAAAATCAGAGAGAGATTAATGTTTTTTAAAAAAATCATCGTTCTCTCTGCTGCCCCTGCTGGAGGAAGGAGGAGGGACTATAAAACCAGGAAGTGGTGTGCCTCACTCAGTCTCTGCAAGTTGGAGGTCACGTCTCTCTGAGCTATGAATAACACTGAACACATGTCTACTAAACTGTGAGTGCCCTTAATGTGGTTCGAAAATGAAAATATTGTTGGTTTGAAGTAAAAAGACACTGCCTGCAAATGGTTGTTTGGATGCTTTCGCTTGAAGTTAAAATGCACTACTGCAAATGATTGTTTGGGGGGTTTAGATTGAAGTAAAAAGGCACTCTCTCTCTCTCTCTCCCCCCCCCCCCCCTCCCCCCCCCCCCCCTCTGTCCCCCCCCCCTCTCTCTCTCCCCCTCTCCTTCTCTCTCTCCCCCCTCTCCCCCTTTCTCTCCGCCCCCCTCTCCCCCCCCCCCTTCTCTTACATATCTCTCTCCCTCCCCACTCTCTCCCCCCTCTCTCTCCCCCCCACTCTTCCTCCCCCCTCTCTTCCCCTCTCTCCCCCCTTCTCCCTCCCCTAAACCCCCCCTCCACACCCCCCTACTTCCTTCCCTCCACCCCTTTCCCCACCCTCCCTGCTCCCCACCTCCCCCCCCTCCCCCCCCTCTCTCACCCCCCTCTCTCTCACCCCCCTCACTCTCTCTCTCTCTCTCCTCCCCTCCTCCCCCACCTTTCCCCCTCACCCACCCTCCCTCCTCCTTCTCCTCCCCTCCACCCCCCTCTCCCTCTTTCCCTCTCTCTCTCTCTGCCCCTTCTCTCTCTGCCCTCACTCTCTACCCCTGCCCCCTCTCTCTGGATGCGACTGCAAGTTGGGGGCTATGCATCAGTAGATAGGGAGGTTATGGGGTAAAAGGAGCAAATTAATAATATTAATATAATATCAAGGGGGATAATTAGGGTGTGTACGGGGGGGCGGGATAGTTAGTGTGTGTGACGCTGCATGCCCCCCCCCCTCCCCCCCCCAAACCGCACGTTGGGGGAACAGACCCAACGGGTCTGCACTTGGTCTAGTATATAACTAAAACTCTGATCTTGTTATCCACCGGTTTGGCGGTCTTTCTATCTGCGCAAACACGATGCTCCTGTGCTGCGAGTGTACCAAATTTAGTTCCGATCGGTTGAATGTCGTAAAAGTTTAAAAATCTTAAAAACCGCACATGTGCAGATCGATCTTTTCTCCTGCCAGTCAGAGCCGCGCGGATAAATCTCTTCCCCTGTCACTCCCCGGGATGGTCTGCCCCTTCCTGCGCCATTGTGCCTTTACTGGAGCTGAGGATGGCCGGTGGAGGTTTCCAACCGGACACAATTTTGGGAGGGACCTGAAGCAGCCCAGCCCCAAGCAGCCCCCAGCTTCAGAGACCCGACCCAGCCCAGCATGGGAGACCCCATCCCAGCCCAGAGTAGGAGATCCAGCCCTGTCGGAGATGTCGCCAAACGGAAAGCGGAGACTCTGGAATATTGTGTTGTGGGAACAGGTTGCGTTGGGGGAACGGGTGAGTGGTGGAATATTGAGTTGCAGAATGGGTTGCGTTGGGAGACCAGGCCTCCCATGTGACTCCCATGGGGTCCCACTTAGTCTAGTACTTACCAAACTGAATGCTTGATTTTGCACTCCCCCAACAGTACTATTGACAATACATTTGCCTTTGGCGGAGCCTCATAGAATTGGGAGACAATGACATAAATGGATCAAATAAATAATAGTTATTGCCAACAGAAAATGAACATTAGAATTGGTCTCCTTGGGGAAACGTCATCTCTACCCGTTGAATTACCACAGCCAAGATAAATTGTGCACTTTATTTCCTTGGGAAAGTAATCAAACATTAGGCAATGCCATTGGAAGAAGCAATCCAAAAGAGAAAGTTATTGCCGTT
Organism: Leucoraja erinaceus; assembly: GCF_028641065.1. Classification (NCBI taxonomy): domain Eukaryota; kingdom Metazoa; phylum Chordata; class Chondrichthyes; order Rajiformes; family Rajidae; genus Leucoraja; species Leucoraja erinaceus. Next base: position 33,195,631 of record NC_073396.1, read on the forward strand.
ATAGCTCAGTTGGAGTCCTTTACAAGTGAATTCTCAACTTTGCCCTTTCTCCTTAGAGAGGGGTCTCAAGAGGATCCAGTGAATCTATTTTCCAGTTTTTGCTTTTACTATAAATAAACAGACTGTCAATGTCCAAAGCAATCTATTCTAATATACAGAAAACATTCTCAACAGCTATTAGACATATCAGTCATGTCAAATACCAAGCCAATGAATAATAACAAGAAGTCCGTTCTTTTAGTCTTTTCACTTATATTTTTACAAAATTCAGTCACAGATGGCTCTGCGGAATCTGCCATGTTGCAACTTTCAAATTAAACCCATGCTAAGACGACATAATTCCACAATTACAACATGACTCGGAGGAGGGGGGGGGGGGGTTCTGAATTACTTCATTTCTTTTTAACAGAAATGGGTTCAGTGGAATGTGTGGGCCAATTTTTCCAATTACATTTCACCAACACATCACGTCATATCCCAATTGGTTTGAAAACTGTGGGAAAAATATTTCAGTAAAGTCAATCCATCTCTTGTCTTCAAATTGAATTGCAATTGATTTTTAGCATTAGTTTTACAAATTGTTTACCCCACAGATTAAGTAATATAGCACAACTGAAAACTGGCAACATTAGACAATTATAATTCAGATTTGTTTCTACGTTTAAAAAAAAAATCCAGCCATCAATTGTTAAACAAAAAGTTCCCAATTGGAATTCAAATGGCATTTATTGTAGCAACAATGACAGTTTACAAAGTTATTTGCATCGATTAAGTCTTTTTATTTCTGAAGAAGCAACTTACATCAAAATTTGTAATGTTTTTAAACCAAAATTAAAATGCTATTTACATGTGGAGTGCAAGATGTAAAATGTATTTCTTATTGATCACTTCTTTTAATAATAAATCAACTATTCACCACTTGACTACAACCTAATGATGATTCAGAAGTTGCACAACATCGACATAAGAATCTGATTTCTCTGAAGAGAACCATTCTTTTTACTGCAGAACAGTAAAAAGTGATAGGTCATCTAAATTTCACAAGACAAGCTCTCCACTCAAGTGATACTGGCAATAGCTCAGCATTCCAAAGTTAGTAATGTGATCACTATATTTTTGTAACACATCAGTAACAATGACCTAAACAAATATAGGGTAACCTTTGGCAAAAAATATCTACATCTCAAGAGGATTGGTTGCTAATCTGTCATTATCACAAATCCTACAGCTATCCTGACAACCACTCCTCCCGCCCTGTCCCCTGTAAAAAAAATCCATTCCTTTTCCCCAGTTTCTCAAGCTCCACGTTGATTTTTTTCTGATGACAGCATCTTTCACATTGATGTCTTCCCTTTTCCTTAGATGGGCAGATGGAAATTACTCCCCACAAGTACAAGGTAATGCATTTTGGGGAGTCAAATAGGGGAGGTTATCTATGGTAAATGTAGGGTGCCCAGGAATATTGGTGAGCAGAAGGACCTTGGGATTCAAGTCCATAGTTCTCTGAAAGTGACAACTTGGGCATGCTTGCCTCAATTGGTCTAGCATAGTTGGGACGTTATGTTGCAACTTAACAAAACACTGATCAGATTGTACTTTTGACAATTGGATGCAGATCTGGTTATTGCATTATGGGAAGGATGTGGTTGTGTTGGCGAGAGTACAGAGGAGTGTGATTACCATCTGGAACTCACTGCCAGAAGTGCTAAGAGTCGGATACAATCATTATCTTTGAGAGATATTTAAACAAGATTTGAATAGGGTAGGCATAAAAGGATACAGACCTCGTGTGGGATTACTGTAGGTGGCAATAAGGTTGGCATGGTGGTGGTGGGCTGAAAGGGTACACTTCTATACTATACTAAGTGGGACCCGCTGGGTCCCAGCATTGCATGGCAGGGCTGGTCACCAACGCAATATTCCACCTCTCCACCTATTCCAATATTGCTCGCCAGTGGGGGGGGGAGGGGGGCTTTCTGTTGCGCTAGTATGGGTGTTGCTGGGCCGAAGGTACTGGTTTCCAGAGGGCTAGTATTAACATTGTGGGCCAAATGGATTTTTGGGCTGGCAGCCAACTGTTGCATCATTTGTAGAGCCAAGCCAAGGCAAACAATTTGGCTGCAGCCACCCGACAACCAAAATTCATTTTGTGAACACAAACTTTTTAAAAAGGCGAAGCAAACAATTGGGCAGCAGCCACTTTACAGCTGCATCGAGTAGACTCACCGTGGAGTAGACGTGCGTTCAGTGTTATTCGCAGCTCAGAGAGCCGTGACCCTCTCGCTTCCTGGGTCTGGCAGAGACTGAGTGAGGGACTACACTTCCGGGGTTTATAGTCCCTGCCCCCTGCCGCCAGCGGGGGTAGCAGAGAGAATGGGGAATTAAAAAAAACCCATTAATATCTTTCTGATTTTTCATCGATGGGAAAAATCCTCCGGTCTAGGAAGGCGGAGGGGGGCTCTGAACTAGGTGGCCAAAAATGACGGCCATAGGTGGCGGCGTTCTCTCGGAAATCGCAGCACAGTGGGCCAAAAGCGGTCATGATCAGACTTTTAGTAATACTAGATCAGACTAGATCAAGGGGGACACGTTGGGTTCCATCCCCTCAATGCACAGTTGCGGGGGATGCCTGTGGCGTCACACACACACTAATCGCACCTCACACACACAGGGGGGTGGAGGGAGGTGAGAGGGGGGGGGGGGGGAGGAGGGGAGAGGGGGGGGGGGGGGGGGAGAGGGGGGGGGAGAGGGAGGGGGGGAGGGGGAGGGGGAGAGGGGGGGAGAGAGAGAAGAGGGGGGTAAGGGAGAGAGGGACAGAGGGAGAAACGCACAGACACACACACACGAACACACACACAGGCAAACACACACACACACACACACACACACACACACACACACACACACAAACACACACAAAGTTTTATATAATAACTGCAAACGTTTGGTCAATATGACTACAAAGGAACAAGATGATGTTTAAATACTGTCAGCTTAAACTTCACTAAAGTTTGATAAGGTGCCACACCTGTGGCTGCAAAAGAGGATGCGAGGGTGTTCCCAGGGGTGATTAGGTTAACATATGATGAGCATTTGATGGCTCCTGTACACGCTTGAGTTTAGAAGGATGAGGGGGCGCTCACTGAAAATGACTGAATAGTGATAGGCCTGAGGGAGTGGATGTGGAGAGAGCGTTTCCACGAGTGAGCGAGTCTAGGACCAGAGGCCATAGCCGCAGAATAAAATGATGTACCTTTAGAAAGGAGATGAGGATGAATTTGTTTAGTCAGAAAGTGGTGAATCTGTGTAATTCATTGCCACAAAAGGCTGTGGAGGCAAGTCAATGGATATTTTTAAGGCAGCGATTGATAAATTCTTGATTAGTAGAGGTGTCATGGGGAGCAGACAGGAGAATGAGGTTGAGAGAGAAAGAAAGATCAGCCATGATTGAATGGCAGAGTAGACTTGATGGACCGATTGGCCTTATTCCGCTTCTATAACCTATGAAACAGAACTGAGAGCTTGAAGAGGAGTGGGTCTAACATGCCTCTTGCCCACATATAAACTATGCAGAGTTTAGCAGCAAATCACAGTAGTAACAAAATGATGTTTCTTTTTCCCCTTTGTCCAGCATGGCAATTTACATGACATTTATATGCAGAGTAATTTCAGAAGTTGAGCGTTGAGTGCTGCACCAACGGGAAGGATGTAGAGAATTAACTTTGGCTAACATTTCACCTCATAGTGATCCAACCAAATGTGGCAAAGAACACAAATGATAAACTCCCATCTGTTACAGAAACTAACGTAATAGCACAATCAGTTTTAATTATTCTACTGATCTCAAATCTCCATGAAGATTCTTTCAATCTTATATTGCCCCTTCCAAATGGAGGTAATGGTAATTAGTTGGCCCTGTGTAGTACTCACCGTTTTTCCGCTCATTCAGAGGAGGCGGTAAGCGTGGATTTGTCTGCAGTGTAAGCTCTTGCAACTCGTGGGCAACCATTTCACTTCGAGGGCTCGGGGTTATTAAGCTCTGTATAACTGAATCCTCCAATTCAGACACTTGCATATCCTCCATCACACTTAGTAAGATGGTAGGAGTTGGCTGTTGATCCATATTCTTTCACAGAGTGCTGAGAGGAGGAAGAAGAATCGGTATATTATTTCTCACGGGTCGATTTCACATTTAAAAAACTGAATACGTTGTTTAAAGTTAGGAGCTTCTATATTTTGCGATTGAAACTACTATTTATCCTATAGATTTACCTTAAAGATATAAAAACATCTAGCATGAAATAACAGTGGATGTTATCATGGGAAGGAATAATGATCAGAATATTACACATACAGTAAAGTTTACATTTTTAATACAAAGTCTATTCCACGGAATGCCAATGGTACTTTATGACTATATTAACATAAAACAAAATTACTCTGTAACAGCTCTTTTATATTAAAAAAAGTAAACACTTTTTATCAGCTATTCAACCAACAACAACATTCAATGTATAGCTCGCACTGGATTTCATATTGAAGAAGAAAACTTTGTGTTCATATATTGTTTCACAGATCTCCAAACTGCAAAGAAAATATGATAAATAAATTATTTTTTAAGTGTATTCACTTTCCAGGCAAACGTTGCACCTTATGAGTGCATACCAAATGTATTATGGCCACTAACATTTTGGCAGCTTTCATTGCTGTCAAAAACCTCCATTCTAAGCTACGTCCGACTAAAATCAAATAAAAAAAAAAATGACATTTGATTTTTGTAAGCACGAATGGCCTCAAACTATTTGGACATGAAGTGTTGGACGAACTCCAGGAGCAGTTCCCTGTTTCCTCCAAATACTTGGATATGTTTTATGGTGTTTGCACATGCTTTATGGTGAAAGTATGGAAGCATTGGAAGATTGGAGGAGGCACTTTCTGGCACAACTCACCACAACACACCTGTATTTTCCCCATATGGATGATTTGTACAGCACATTTTAAAGAGTTACTGGCAATAATTGCATCAAATAGCCAAATATATTAGGAGACAATCAGAGAGGAGTTTCTCACACAGAAAATATTCACTCATTTCACTTAAGTTGGTATCACAAGGATGTGGCGGTTTAGGCTACTGCCTGGTTCATCCCCCTCGGCACTTCATGGACTGGTCCGGGGGGGGGGGGGGGGTCACAGCAACGAAGATAAGAGATGGGATTTTTGGTGCGAGACCAGTCTTCAGTCTCTCACTGAAGCGGAGAGTAGTGCTGTGCTCATTAAAGCCTTTACAGAATTTGCCTGGCTCCTCGCATTCATTCCGGGCTCTCTCACGCACCCGCTACAAGGATATCATTTATATATTTTAATAATTCTGTTTCTAAATACTAATAAGTGTCTGTAATCCAGTCACAGTAACTGACTCATTCCCTGGCCCACCCAGCCAGCTCGTGGCACTCGACACCTGCCACCATCTTCCCCCACCACCTACCTAACCCAGCAGTTCCAATCCCAGGAGGCATTACATTTCCCATCTCTTGCCCGAATCTCACCTCCCACTTGGTTTCACACCCTCTGCTCCATTTTCCACCACTATTTCTCCACTCTTTCTCCCACTCCAGGAGTTTCTTTCCTTTCCATGGCAACCTTATCGCTGTAAGTGTTGACACAGTTTTTATGCCTTAGCATGCAAATTAAATTCCTGTGAAGCCTGTGTATTCTAGCTTTCTTCCCCTACAATCATTCTGAAAAAGGGTCTTGACGAAAAATGTCATCTGTCCACATTCACCAGAGATGCTGCCTGGCCCGCCGAGTTACTTCAGCACTTGTCTTTTTTTGTACACCAGCATCTGCACTTTGTCTCCATAAAACACATAGGTCATGGTTTGATGTCTTCCAGCTGGTGAATCATACTAAAATGAGGATATATCAATTTTGCAACTTTATATATAGTACTGCTAAGTTTCACTAAATTAATTACTGGAATAAGTAGGTTGATTTAGGAGAAGAAATGCAGCAAAATGGATCAATTTTTCTTTGGGTTTAGATAAACAAATGATTGAAAGACATAAAACTCCCAAGGGTGATGGCTGAACAAATGCCGCAATTTTTTTTGCTGGTCGAGGAACCTGAAATCGGGGCATTACCACAGGGTAATTGATTGACCAGTAAAGATTGAGATGAGAACAAAAAATACTGGAAACACTTAAGGGCGTGTCCCACTTGGCCGTCATTTGCGCGCCATTTACGCAACCTGGTAGCATGTGGGTAGTGCGGGACGGGCGCATGGAGTGGCGTGGAGGAGTGTGGAGTTGCACGCGGTATCGCGCAGAGCACGAGGATTTCGTTCTGCACGAAATATTCACACGCCACCGGCCTATTGCGTAAATGACGGCCAAGTGGGAAAGGGCGATGTTTCGGGTCGAATGGGTGACGTTTCGGGTCGAGACCCTTCTTCAGACTGAAACATCATTCATTCCTTCTCTCTAGAGATGCTGCCGGTCCCGCTGAGTTACTCCTGCATTTTGTGTCTATCTTCAATTTAAACCAGCATCTGCAGTTCCTTCCCAGATTAATTTGGTCTGCAGCTTGCTACTTTTCATTCACCTCGTTTTTCGAATAGGGGCATTACATCTGCAGTTTTTCCAATTGCTAGCACCACTCAAGCAACTGGAACATTTTAGCAAATCACCATAAATATCATAAACTGGGTAAATATAAACTGGGTATATAGAGTCACTACCAGCCTGTCGAGTAAATGACGGCCAAGTGGGACAGGCCCTTAAGCCTCCATACAACAAAGAACAAGACTGACAAAGGGTTTTTGACCTGAAATGTCTCTTTCTAATGGTCATTGCCTCGGCTGTTGAGTATTTCCAGCATTTTTTGTTGTTATTTCAGATTTCCAGCAGTTGTTGATTCTTTAAATTTCTTCGTTTGAAAGATTTCACGAGGATGGTGAATCTTTTTTTTTTTTTAAATTCAGGCAGCTGAGTATATCTACTGCTAAGATAAATCTTTTGACTGAAAAAAATGATCGTTATTAGTATAGGGCAATAAAACGATGATGAAGCCACAGAATAGATCAACAATTATTCCTGAATGACAAAGCAGTTTCAAGGAAGCAAATGCCCCCCTTCTTACTTTCAAAATATTTATTTGTAATATCCTGAACTACGAGTAAAACACTAAAATATACAATATCATAAATATGAGGCAATCAATAAAATAATTGTTGTGAAAGATTTATCAATAGCATTTAACTTTGAAGTGGTGAATTCAGATTCTTCTGACATGACTAGTGGGAGGACATCTGATTATGATGCTCATTATTCTGACTCACTAAATAGTAGATGTCACATCTAACTCACTGGTTGCTTTTCTTGGAACTGATGGACTTGTAACTCTTTCACTTCTTTCAATCTAGTCATTTTCTCCTTCTCAGTTCCCTTTTACATGCTTTATTACATCTTCCAGAGCATAGCACAGTACAGCACAGGAAGAGGCCTTTGGCCCACGATATCAGTGTAGAACAGGATGCCAAACTAAACTGGAGTAACTCAGTGGGTCCGACAGCATCTCTGAAGAAAAGGAATAGGTGACGTTTCAGGTCGAGACCCTTCTTCAGACTGTCACCTATTCCTTTTCACCAGAGATACTGTCCGACCCGCTGAGGTACTCCAGCATTTCGTATCTATCTTCGGTTTAAACCAGCATCTGCAGTTCTTTGCTACACGCCAAATTTAATTAATTCCGTTCTCTCTGCATTTGATCCTTTTCCATTAATTCCTGCATATTCATATGCCTATTTAAAAACGTTCTAAAGACCACTATCGTTAACTTCCACTTCTACCATCCCTGGCAGAGCGTTCCAGGTACCTACCATGTTTTGTGTAAAAAAAAAAAAACTTGTTCGGCATATCGCCTTTAAACCTACCCCATCTCACATCAAAGCTATACCATCTAGTCTTTAACATTTCCACACTGGGAAATAGATGCTGACTTTCAACACTCTCTATGCCTGATCATTTTATAATTTTCTCATCTCAGGTCTCACCTCAACTCCCATGCTCCAGAGAAAACAATAGACGTTTGTCCACCCTCTCCTTCTAGCTTAACCACAACACCCCTCGGTCTTCGATTGGTCAGCTAGTTCTGAATCCAAACTATCAAGTCGCCATGGGATCCCATGCATCTTAATTTTCTGGATCAGTTTACCATGAACTTACCTTGTCAAATGCTTCACTAAAGTCCATGTAGACATCATCTGCCACCCTACCCTCAATCACCTTTGTCACCTCTTAAAAAAACGTATCAGATATGTATAACAAGACCTACCACACACACAAAGCCTTTTTTCTGTCCCTAACTAGCCTATTCTGTCCAAAATTGAGTCAATCCTATCCCTAAGAATTCTCTTGAATAGCTTTGTTTCCACTGACTTGAGACACACCGGTTTATAACTTCATGATTATCCCCATTGCTGGGATAGATACCATCTGGCCTCAGGGAGCAATCCACCTTAATACTTTTCAGGAGACCTAATATCACTTTTTTCCCCCAATCTCAAAATGACCTGGCATATTAGTATATCCGTAGTGGTGCTGACAGAGGCGGCTGTGGAAGGCCCTACAGCAGATAGGTGAGCGAGTGGACCCAGCGCAGTCTTCTGCGACTGGAATGGATGGAGCTAACAGCATTGCGCTTGGCCAGCCCCAACACTACTTCAATGATCCATTACCGCCAGGCCAATGGACCATCAAATGAAAAAAAATTAGAAATTGCATATCTCCTTAGGCCAAAATCAGACTTTTCAGAGACTTGGAAGGTGTAAGATGGCACCAGAACATGGCAACACTCTGCCTGCTGGTCTAGATTTGGGTATGATTTGACTAGATAACCCCACACTAATGTCACTAACTGTCATGTCCTACTCCTAAGTGAACACTTACTTAGTACCTTGCGTAATCCTCTGACTCCAAGCACAACATCTTTCCTTTATCGTTGAATGAACCTACCCTCTCCCTAGTTAAGCCCTTGTTTAATTATAAAACGTCTTGGAATTCTCTTTAATCTTATTTGCCCAGGGCATTGGCCCACCTAATTCCCTATCAGTGTTCTTTCCTGTGCTGTTGGACTTTCACTGTACATCGTATTCTCATTTATTACTTGCCATTTTTCAGAACGGCACAGTGCAAAGCTGGTAGAGCTGCTGCCTCACAGCGGCAGAGGATCAAGTCCCCCTCCCACTCTCCGCCTCCTGACCCTTGGATGCTCTCTAAGCGAGCAGTTTGCACATGTTCCGTTTGGGGAGTCTGCACCCCGGGGGCATGAACATCGAATTCTCCCAATTTTGTTAGTCCTTGCTGTCTCCTCCCCTCCGGGTGCATCCCCAGCCTTCTGGCTACTCCTCCTTTTCCCTTCTTGTCACATCCGATCAAAGAAGGTTTCGGCCCAAAACGTTGCCTATCTCCTTTGTAGAGGTTAGTTTTGGCTTTTTTCTGTAACCTTGCCCCTGGTGGTGTACTGTAATCGAATGTCATTTATTAGTTGCCATTTTTCAGAATACAAGCAAAGCTGGTGAGCTGAAAGGGTCAAGATTGACCTTGGATGGTCAGCGGAGTTTGGAGTTCTCCTGTGACAGAGAAAGGCTCCTCTTTCACATCCCAAGATGTGTTGTAGGTTATTTGGCCTCTAAATTGCCCCTGATGTGAAAGTATAAAGAAACTTGAGTGAAAGGGTGATTAATGGTCAGCATGGAGTCCGTGGGCCGAAAGGCCTATTTCCATGTTGTATTCTAAACTGAAAGTACCTGAATTATTTTAGAGTCGTAGAGCGATACAGTGTGGAAACAGGCCCTTCGGCCCAACATGCCCACACCGGCCAACAATGTCTCACCCACGCAAGTCCCACTTGGCTGTGCTTGGTCCATATCCCTCCAAACCTGTCATAACCATGTACCTGTCTATCTGCTTCTTAAACGATGGGATAGTCCCAGCTTCAACTACCTCCTCTGGCAGTTTGTTCCATACACCCACCACCCTTTGTGTGAAAAAGTTACCCCTCGGATTCCTATTAAATCTTTTCCCCTTCACCTTGAATCTATGTCCTCTGGTCCTCGATTCCCCTACTATGGGCAAGAGACTCTGTGAATCTACCCAATCTATTCCTCTCATGATTTTGTACACCTCTATAAGACCCCCCCCCTAATCATCCAGCGCTCCATGGAATAGAGACCCAGCCTACTCAACCTCTCCCGATAGCTCACACCCTCTAGTCCTGGCAACATCCTCGGAAATCTATTCTGAACCCTTTCAAACTTGACAATATCTTTCCTATAACATGGTGCCCAGAACTGAACACAATATTCTAAATGCGGTCTCACCAACGTCTTCTACAACTGCAACATGACCTCCCAACTTCTATACTCATTACTAAACCTGATGAAGGACAAAATGCCAAAAGCCTTTTTGACCACCGTATCTACCTGCGACTCGACCTTCAAGGAACCATGCACGTGTACTCCTAGATCCCTCTGCTCTACAACACTACCCACAGGCCTACCATTTATTGTGTGAATCCTGCCCTTATTCGACGTCCCAAAATACAACATCTCACACTTCTCTGTATTAAATTCCATCAACCATTCCTCCGCCCACCTGGCCAATGTATCCAGATCCTGTTGCAATCCTTCACAACCATTTTCACTATCTGCAAAACCACTCACTTTTGTATCATCAGCAAACTTGCTAATCTTGCCCTGTATGTAGGTATGTTACAATCCTTACCTTAAGCGGCGCTGCAATTCTGCCACTGGCTGTGTGCGCGATTTTGGCGCCTTTGAAGGGGGCGGCGTAGTTAAAACGCATTTTTTTCCTACCTTGTTCTGGATTATATTTGGTTGGAGTGCAAGCTTTTGCTGAAGAATTGTTCCGACAGCCGTTCTGTATAATTTTTTTTAATTTTTTAAATCGCCCGACAAGTTCAGCGCTGGGGTAATTTTAAAATCAACTTCTAAAGCCGTCAACGCCGACAACGGGGACGGATTTCACGTACGGGACAGGTAAAGCAAAGCTGTTTATTTTATGTATAAAAGTGCTCCTTAAGATGCCTTTAATTCACATTTTACGTTGCGAAACGGTGATTTTTTTTTTCCCATACGAACCGGTAGCATTTTGCCTGCCAATATAGGGTTTAAATTCACCGCAACCGCAACGTTCCAATTGATCGCATTCCAGAAAAACCCACTCGTAAGATGATTTAAATGGCCATTAATTTACAGGTATTAAACATTAAATTCCTTCCATTTGGCCTATAAATCCATGACGATGAGATTTAAAAATTATGTTATATTGTGAATTCTTGTGTGAATGTTATTTGGACACTTAGGCTATTTAAAAATGTTAATCTATTCTTAAGAAATTGATAGGTTTAAATCTAGTAATTGAATTTTGTAATTAGCTACAACTTAGACTTAGATCCTTTATTTGTCATTCAGATCTTTCGGTCTGAACGAAATGTCGTTGCATGCAGCCATACAACAAAACAACAAAACACACAATAAACACAAATCCACAGTGAATTCACCAGGCAGCTCTTCACTGTGATGGAGGCAAAAATCTTACGGTTACTGTCTCTTCCCTCCTATTCTCCCTCTGCGCTGAAGTGATACCCCACCGGGCGATGGTAAGTCAGTCCCGCGGCTCACCGAGCTCCGCGAACGGGCCGGTTCAAGCTCCGCGGCCCGGGGTGGTCGAAGCTGCCGCCCTCCAGTCCAGTCCATCTCAGCCAGCACCGTCCCAGCCCCGCACCAGGCCACCCTCACCGAAGCGCCAAGTCGCACCGCCACCACCGGAGCGTCCCAGCCAGCACCGCTCCAGCCCCGTGCCGGGCCACCCCCACCGGAGCGCCGAGTTGTGCCGCTGCCCGAACACCGCCACAGCTCGAAGACGGCCAGCCTCGCATTGGTGAGTCATGGCTGGCTCTACCTCCGGAGCCTCGAGGTCGGTCGCAGGTTGGAGGCCGCCAGCTCCGCCATTAGGCCTCAGCGCAGACGGAGGCAGAGAAGGGGGATACAACAAGAAAAAGTCGCATTCCCCCAAAGGGAGAGACAGAAATCCCTGTTTCAGCTCCCCCTCGCCCCCAACACATATCACAACCTAATGACCAAATATTTAACTAAACAAGCCGAAAAAAACAACACAAAAAAGTAAAAACAGACGGACTGCAGGCGAGCAGCAGCCGTTCAACACCGCCGCCACTTCCAAAATAGTTACAATTAGGTAACTAACTAATTATATGCTTTAATTTCAAGTCATCTAAGTAAGATTGTTTCATATTTGTTTCAGAATGCTTCAATGTACAATAACTGAACATTTCTTTCAGTTCTCTTAATTTTTAAGAAAGTTATGGGCTCGATCACAGCTTTTGTGTTAAGTTAATGGAAAAGCAATAGGGAATAAGATGCTAATTTCCTAGTATGAAAATGGCCGTAACCTTTTTAATACTGAAGATATGAAAGTGAATTAGGTGTCAAATTAAACTTCTTTTTATGCTTTATCTGATGAGATAAATTACAGACTTGATTTTTAAAATCTCAAAATTTTGTAACATTGCTACTGTATGTTATCATCCAAATCATTGATGTAGATGACAAACAGTAATGAGCCCAGCGCCAAACCCCGAGTCACACCACTAGTCACAGGCTTCCAGTCAGAGAAGCAACTTTCCACCATTACCCTCTACTTCCTTCCATAGAGCCAATTTGCTATCCATTCAGCTACAGGTGCACAACCTTTTATCCGAAGTTCCAAATAACGAAAAGCTCCGAATAGCGGACATTTTTTTGGTCCTTGAAGAAAGGTCCTTGAAGACGTTCGCCGAGGGCGGCCCGCAGAGGTGACAGCGGAACCTCCGGTCGGTCCTCGAAGAAAGGGGAACTAAATCCCCATTCATAAAAGAGAAGGTGAGGGTATATTGCGCGGGAGGGTTAATAATTGACAATCTGCTACTGTCTGCCCGCTGAGTCTTACGTGGGAACTTTTTAACTCAGCGGACAGGCAGCAGCAGATTGTCGCTCCCTATTCTGCAAGAAAAAACTACATTGAAGACTCAAACTCGCGATCGAGTAACTGCCGGGATCGAGGCGCAAACTCGCGACCTTGCGGATATGAGCCGAGCACTCTACCACTGCGCCAGCCGTTAAAATCTACGCTAAAAATCTTCCATTCCGAAAGCCGAAAAATTCTGAATTACGAAAAGTGTCTGGTCCCAAGGCTTTAGGATAAAAGGATGTGCACCTGTATCTCTCCTTGGATCCCATGCGATCTAACCTTCCAGAGCAGCCTACCATGTATATATGTACCTTGTCAATTTTTTTTCCCTTTTATTTCACTTCAAATACTTTTGATCACTACAAAATATTTTAGGTGATTAAATAGATATGTTCAATGCTACATTTTGAAAGGCTTAATTTGACAACAGTAATTGATTGCTTGATGTAAATCATAAATGCTAACAAGAGCAATGACAAAGTATTAAAAACAGAGATTGTGGGAACATTTGTGGGAAGGAAAACGTAACTAACAGTGGAAAAGAAAGTTCTGACGCAGAGTCATTGATTTGAAAGAATCATTTTATTTCTTTTCAAAGATGCTGCACGATCTGTGGAGACATTTCAGAATTTTCTGTTTTCATTTGTAAATTTACAGCATGTGTATTTTGCCAATAAGAAATGCTGCCTTTTAGTCGAGTATAACTCATTTGTTTGCCTTAATTACTGCAGCATCAATGCCATTTCCAGTAGCAGTCTGAGTGAGGAGTAAAAGCTGGTAGTGATATGGACCCACCAGCCAAATACACTTAATAATATATACTTCACTTTAAAGTTGCTGCCATTGTAATAGCAAGTCACTTTAAGGTTGATTATCATCGGCCAACTGCTAATTGAGATTATTTTGGCATCCCACCACCTGGATACAAAATACTAAATTGAGATAAAATTTATGATAGTGGAACTGACTACTCTAACTGACAGATTTATCCTGTCATCTCTGCCTCTTCTAATGATGCCCATACAACAATAGTACACAACATGCAGTACATGGGTCAGAATCTGCACACAGAATGTTTCAATCTATCTCACATATATTGTTCCCCTACCTGCTGGCTTTGTAATTAGCTGCAGCTGCAGCAACTTGGTCCACAAAGCTGATTCCTGCTCAGCAATTTCTAACCAAAACCTCACCTCCAGATATGCTTTGACATTAGGCTGAGGGTCATTAAACTGTTCTTCCTTGTAAAATTGTTATGAGTCATAGCTGTACAGGGATTGGCTGAGTAGAGGAAAAAAGGGGGAGATATTTGTGCAGAGCCAAGTTCCCCTTAAAACTTTCCGTAAATAAAATACCGTAATTTAACTACTTTTGATGGACACAAAATGCTGGAGTAACTCAGCGGGGAAAGCAGCATCTCTGGAGAGAAGGAATGGGTGACGTTTCGGGTCGAGACCGTTTTTCAGACCAGCATCTCCAGTTCTTTCCTACATATTTTACCTACTTTTGGTGCAGCTTTCACTGGAAAATTCTGCACAAAAAAAAAGAGTCCTCTACACCATGCTCCGATTTGTAAATCAATTTGTTTCTCCTTCCTAGCATGAGATTGCCTTACTACAACTGTTGTACCTACACAAACCACAGGGACAAATCAAAAACTCCAAAATCAAAAATATCCCTAGAATTTTCAGATATCGTATCTAAAAGCAAAGAAACAAGTTGTCTAGGAAGGAACTGCAGATGCTGATTTAAACCATAGGTAGACACAAAATGCAGGAGTAACTCAGCGGGACAGGCAGCATCTCTGGGGAGAAGGAATGGGTAACGTTTTGGGTCGAGACCCTTCTTCAGACTGCCTGTCCTGCTGAGTTAGTCCAGCATTTTGTGTCTATAAACACGTTGTCTACTTGCACCAAACGATAATGTATTTGCGGATTGCAGCTTAACCTCCCAGCCTCCAGCCAAACTTAATAACTAAAATATTTTGTGTGTGATTAACACAAATCAAAATGTTATCATCACAGCAGAAATATATTATTACCCTACCGGAAAAGCACAGTAGACAGGGGAGAAGCAGGAAGGGACTTCAAGTGCTAACTATTCTAATGAGTCTAACATGAGAAGTATATACTTGAAGCTTTTCTTCGCAGGCCCTCAGGAAGTACAAGTATTAATTGTTAGCAGTAATTGCATGGTCACTCTATATGTGTATTGTGTTATGTAACATAATCAAAATGCATTAAATTGAAGTCTTTGCTAACACCATCCTACACTGAACAACGTTGTTTTGCCATGATTGATTTATTTTCTGAGTCATTCGTAACTGTCACTGTATGTCATGTTGTTACCTGTGGGCGGAGCACCAAGGCAAATTCCTTGTATGTGAATACTTGGCCAATAAACTTACTTACTTACTTAATAGTTTAAACTTATTTAAACTGAGACCTGGAGCACAATTAATTGGAGGGGAATGGAGGAGGTGGTGGCGCATATATTGGTGGAATAGGAGATTAAGTTTTAATATTAAAGCAACTGGACTTCATAAAAATAGGCGCTTACCTCCAATGGATCACTGCTGTTCATAGACGTTTTTTCTTAGATGTTGATATCCTATTAGGTAGCCGTATCTAAAACAAAAATGCTTTGATCAGAAAATTTAAATTGCAAGAAACAATTATTTTTGCTACTGTTGACTGTGCTGCCTAACAGCCAGAGTCAGTGCCAGAGCTTCCTGATATAAGCACGGCACCGCATTCAGTGTCAGATTCAACTAGAGTAAGCAATCTCTTAGGAATGCTGGGAGTTGTAGGCACACAATCTTCAGAGTGGCACGCACAGATGCAATTTGGAAATTGCAGTATTAAAATTTCAAATTCCCCATACGCAGACAGGATCTCATCTGTGCATGGAAAATGTATTGAGAACTATTTCTGAACTATATTGGGCATGTGTAGTATTTCTATATAATTAATCTTAAACTATTATTAAGAAATAAAAATAACTACCATCTAGACAGAACAAGATTTATGAGGTTGTAAACCAAATGCTAAAAACAAAAGCATTGAAATGCAGTTACTTGCCAGGCGACATCTATGTAGCGTTACATACTTATTTAACAGAACATTAATTTAACAAAATCATATTCACATCAATTAATAATCATCAGTCTGAAGAAGGGTCTCGAACCGAAACGTCACCCTTTCCTTCTCTCCAGAGATGCTGCCTGTCCCGCTGAGTTACACCAGCATTTTGTGTCTATCTTCGATTTAAACCGGCACCTGCAGTTCTTTCCTACACATTCACGTTAATTAAACTGAATTCACCATAAAATGACAGCCACACATTCTAATTTTCAATTTCTCACTCAGTTTAAAATCTCAAATGGCATCTGTGAGCAACAAGTTGGGGTTAGATCAGCCTCACAGGATTGCTCATCAGCTTCAGTCTCCAATGGTTTTTTGTTGTTAGAACAGTACTAGAAGCAGATTGGGAAGACATTTAGCCAGGGGGAACCCGCAGGGTACTGTCATACTTGAGATGTGCATAAACAGAAAGGAATGTTGGGGGAGAAAAAACATTTTAATTTGTGCTAGTCTGTCATAACCTTATTGTATTGAAATTTCAAATAAAGAAGTTCATCTTCATTACATCGGCTGCCATTAAATCACTAACTAAACACAAAGTATCCTTGCCAAGAATGCGAGTGAATGGACAACGCATCGAAGTTAATAAAAAAAGTAGAAAATTAGCCATTAACAGTGACAAAGTATGACAATTTTAGATAGGTCATTTTCCCTGAAGTGTGCAGGCGACAGATTCTCAAAAAAAGTCCATGGTATAGGAAATATCCCTGCAAACATCGGATGAACTACCAACAATTCAACCAGAGTTGCCAATCACTGGATATATGACCTACAAAATGACCCTCCGAAAATTGTTGCTAATCAAGTGTAAAGACAGAACTTTCTAGATGAAGGATAATTTTGAAATTTGCTCCAGGTTTTAAAATAACAATTGTGTTGGTTATGGCCAGATTAGCAAGCATTTTAGAAAACTGCACCTTTCAATGTAACAATATGGGATACCCACATTCCTATGAGGCAAGTTGGCAAAATCCATATTTTAACGGCAGCAAAATGTAATTTGCTTTTGGCAAATTTGGAATTTCCAGCACATCATTCCTTGATGATACAAGTGACCTTCACTTAGCATCTGCTTAAAATGACAGAACAGATTTCCCAAGGCTGATATATAACAAAACACAGGAGATAACAGCTGCTTCCGGGGAAAATAAAATATCCACCACTACTTGCGAGCCAGAATAGGGGGGGGGGGGGGGGGGGCTCCTCATCCCATAATGCGCTTCTACCCCTACAAAGAAAAGTATCTGGGGTTCAATTCCAACTGTGCAAGTCCAGTGACTGTGGAAACAAAGAAGTGCAGACGCAGGTTTACAAAATAAGTCACAGAGTGCTGGAGTACTTCAGCGGGTCAGTTAGCATCTCAGGAGAACATGGATAGATGACGTTTCGGGCTAGGACCCTTCTTTTGACTGATCAGTATGAAGAAGGGTCCCCTGACCCCAAACGTTACTTGTTCGTATTGTCGCGAGCTGCTGCCTGACCTGCTAAGCTATCCCAGCACTATGTCTCTCTTCTATGGCCGGTGACTGTATCTTTTTGGAAAACAATCTAAACTTTTCGACCCGAAATGTCACATATTCCTTCTCCCCAGAGATGCTGCCTATTACTCCAGCATTTTGTGTCTATCTTCAATGTAAACTCTGACTTCTTTAAACATTTCCCAGCCATGAGTACATCGATTTTCCTTTCCAAATACAGGCATATATTTTTAACAATAAACTGCAAATGCACATTTCCTTGAATTAATGTTGGTGCAATTACCTGGGAAATGTTTCCTCTCTGAACCAAACCAAATTCTAGCATGCGGATTATTTATATAATCTCCGCGCTTTATGAAGGAGAAAAGTAACTGGAGGTTGGCTGCAGAACAACTCCAGTGAAATATAGTTGGCAGCCATTAAATGCTGTCCATTTAAATGGAAAAACAGAAGACATTTGCATCCCCAGATGAATATGACATGCATTATATGCTCTCCTAATTGCAAGGATACTTTGTCTTTATATTTTTCTCTTTTTCAGCCATCCGTGCAGTAGACATGACAGGAAACGATCCTATCTTTGTGTGGCTGTCACATAAATACACGAGGCAGAAATAGCAAGCTTGTTTGCAACTGGAAGCAGTAGCATGGTTAAGACTTACAGATAGCAGAGCACAGAAACTGGCTCTTCAGCCCACCTTGTCCATGCTAATCAAGTTGGCACATTGGACTAGTCTCATTTGCCTACATTTGGCCGATATTCCTCTAAACATTTCCTAACCATAAATCTGTCCAAATGTCCTTTAAAGGTTGTAATTATATCCATATTTGTAGTCCCTCCAGGCACTCATTTGAGGTATGGACAACCTGGTTGACTTGTACTCCTTCAAATCAGAGCAGCTAAAAATAACAGTGCATTTTCCCTTCATCACTAAGGACATCGCAACACTGATCCAAGAATGATCATTAGATCTTCCTGTTCCAGAGACCTCAATGAGAATGCCACGCAGGACATTTATTCATTTGATTTTTATTGAAATCAGATTGTATGACCATAATAGCATTTGCAACATTCAATTGAGTAAAAAAAATAAAAAATAAAAAAATTAAAATGATGAAGGCCCCCCACAGATGCTGCCAGAAGTACCAAGTTCTTTCAGCACTTTGCATTTGGCTCAAGATTCCAGCACCTGCCATTTCTTGTGTCGCAAACAAAAGTTAATTTGTGGTGATAACACTATTATACTCTGAAGCAACTTTCTTACTAATTTCTATTAGGTAGTCTATAATCGTGATTGCTTGCATCAGTGTTCTGTATTTCCCCCTCTACACCCCCCCCCCCCCCCCTCCTACAATCCTCCTATGAACGTAATTTGTGATTTCAGAAGCACTCAGTGCTCAGAACAATATTCTGAAAATAATACATATTGATGTATCCTACATCATGTATAGGTTAACCTGTTAACACTATGTCAAAAATAACATAATTGACATATGCAGGTATTTTTTTACATCTGCAGTGTTAACAGGTAAGTCATTATATTAAGTTAAGGAGAGGCTTTGTGCATCACAACAAGTTTTGTGGGTTTCAGGGCTCATGAAGAGTGGCAGCCTGGTTGAGTTGTGAAATGCCGGTTACAGCAGATAAATGACCTTTTCTAACATTGCTCAAGGATAGGAGAAACACAGAAACATCCTCTGTCAATACCCCAAACTAATGTCAATCAGGAGGGTCTTCCCCATGAGATTAGTTCTTCTCTCTGTAATTCTACAGCAATTATCATCTTCCAGCCTAAATGCCGGCCTCTCAAGTTGGTGGGCAGTTGAGGAAAAAAAATAAAAAAAAGCTACTTCCATTAAATCTAACAAGGGCGCTGCATTATTGACATTTTTAGGCGACTGCCCCACAGCCATTATCCTAATGAACTAATGAAGCCAAGCTACATTCCAGAGCAGTAAATAGAGAATCTAATGACAGTTGCTGAGCTCTCACTTTATATTTCAAATTGGTACTGATAATTCAAAATACACATTAATGTCCAGTATTATTCTACTAGAAGAGTATAATTTGTAGCAAAAACACAATTTATATTGTCTTCAATGAATTCACATGTGGAACATATGTATTAGTTGATGCTTCCATATAAATATTACTTTCACTCTAGATAAAATAGCAATCCTGCCAAGATTTCCAAACAGCTGCGAGTAAGAAAATGGAAGATTAAAGATGCTTCTTTGCAATTTGCAATAATCTCTCTGGGTATCGCCATCGCAAGGCCTGGGGCGAGGACTGCTTTGCATTAGGACATATTGGACTAATCTCCTCTGCAGTCTTTTACATTTGTCTTTTGAAAATATTCATCTCATTCCCTTTCCAATAAAATTTATAGTCTCTTATGCTTCACATCATTTCATAACACGATAATTATGTGCAGGACAAAATCGTCAATTCACATCAAAACATTAAAATGTACTCAACTGTATTTCCATCTTGTTCCAGTGAAATGAGCAGTCATAATTTCATAAATGCCAACTACCCACATTTTGGGGACTAAATTTGTGGCTAAATATCACCAGGCGAGAAATCTGCTGCAGCTATAAATAATCGCAATAGAAAATAATTCCATGTTGCAAGAACCAGGATTTCTTGAGAATCCCACTCACTGAATGTTTATGTGTTTAAACATAAAACTGAAGGTGCTAGAATTATTTAACCTGTTCACTGCCAAGATATTTTTTCACTTTCTGACCCGAATATACTCGGTGGTGGCACTGAACAGGATAACAAATCAGGCAGTGGAGAGAGAAATAGATTGTAGATGTTTAAAATATAACAGTTTTCACTCTGAAATTGGAATTAGTTATGATCAAAGCTTTTATGCAATATTCAGCTTGTTTTAATTGCGTGGATTAATAAAATGCAAAGATTCTAAATCTGTTGTGTGTATTTTATCAATCGCATGAGGAAAAACCACAGCTTTGTAGGTAATATTAAGAGTAGGAAAGAACTGCAGATGCTGGTTTAAATCGAAGGTAGACACAAAATGCTGGAGTAACTCAGTGGGACAGGCAGCATCTTCGGGTCGAGACCCTTCTTAAGACTATTTTTAAGACCGAGGTACTGTGCCCTCCATAATATTTGGGACAAAGACTCATCATGTATTTACTTGCCTCTGTACTCCATAATTTGACATTTGTAATTTAAAAAAAAATCACATGTACACATTGTCAGATTTTATTAAGGATATTTTTATCCATTTTGGTTTCACCATGTAGAAATGTGTTTATACATTGTCCCACCATTTCAGGGCACCATAATGTTTGGGACACATGGCTCCACAGGTGTTTGTAATTGCTCAGGTGTGTTTAATTGCCTCCTTAATGCAGATATACGAGAGCTCTCAGCACCCAGACTTTCCTCCAGTCTTTCCATCACTTTTGGAAACTTTTATTGTTCTTTATCAACACGAGGACCAAGGTTGTACCAATGAATGTCAAAGAAGCCATTATCAGACTGAGAAACAAGAATAAAACTATTAGAGACATCAGCCAAACCTTTGGCTTACCAAAATCAACTGTTTGGAACATCATTAAGAAGAGAGTACTGGTGAGCTTACTAATCGCAAAGGGACTGGCAGGCCAAGGAAGACCGCCACAGCTGATGACAGAAGAATCTCTAAGAAAAAACCCACAAACACCTGTCCGACAGATCAGAAACACTCTTCAGGAGTAAGGTGTGGATTTGTCAATGACCACTGTCCGCAGAAGACTTCATGAACAGAAATACAGAGGCTACTCTGCAAGATGCAAACCACTGGTTAGCTGTAAAAATAACCAAAATGTATAAAAATGGCCTTTATTAAAATCTGACAATGTGCACTTTAACCACATGTGATATTTTTCTATTATAAATCTCACATTGTGGAGTACAGAGGCAAATAAATAAATGATGGGTTTTTGTCGCAAACATTATGGAGGGCACTGTAGCTATTTGTTAAGCAAGGGAGTGAAAGAATATCACTGAGGTTACAATGAGATTAGATTTGATTTTTAATAAATGGTTCGTGTGAGAGCAGAATTAGGGCATTCGGCCCATCAAATCTATGCCGCCATTCAATCATGGCTGATCTATCTTTCCCCCTCTTCCCACTCTCCTGCCTTCTCCCCGCAACCCCTGATACCCGTACTAATCAAGGATCTATTTATCTCTGCCTTAAAAATATCCATTGAGTTGACCTGCGCAGCCTTCTGTGGCAAATAATTCCACAGATTCTCCACTAAAGAAATTCCTCCGCATCTCCTTCCAAAAGGAATGTCCTTTAATTCTATCACCTCTGGTCCTAGACTCTCCCTCCCACTAGTGGAAACATCCTCTCCACATCTACTCTATCCACACCTGTCAAGGAATATGCTTGAGGATCAAGTGGCCTACTCCTACTTCTAATTCTTATGGAATGACATAAATGAATGGTAACGCTTTTAAATGAGAGTAAATACAGTGCACATTCTGTGTTGGTTACTAATTGTGTTGGAACCATTCTAAACATCTGTAAATATATGGTGATAAAGCTAACCATATTGATCTGCAGTTCCTTGTGTCTTACCATATTTATGGCCACATAAAGACTCCTGCAAGATATCCAACCTAATGTACGCATGTTCTTAAATGTATACATTATGTAAAGCAAATATTGTGAAGTACACTAATGAACCAAAGAATAGATACCAAACTAACAGAGGAAATATTAGCAGTTTTGCAAATTTGTACCTTCATCATCCTTTGGGATATTAAAAAGATATTTAGCAGTCACAGTGCATGGAACAGTTTGACACAGTAACAGGCCCTTCAGCCCACAATGTTTGTGCCGTACATGATGCCTAGCTAAACTGATCTCATCTGCCTGCACATGACCCATATCCTTCTATTCTCTGCACTTCTATGTGCCTATCTAAAAGCTTCTTAAACGCCACTATCGTATCTGCCTCCGCCACCATCACTAGCAATGCGTTCCAGGCCCCTCTGTGTAAAAAAGCCTTGACCCACACAACTCCATTAAACTTTCCACATCTCACATAGCTATGCCCTCTAGTGGAACCTCAACCTTTGACGTTCCAGAGAAAACAATCCAAGTCTATCAAGCCACATATCACATGTAGACATGTTTTATTTTTTATCTATTGCATTCCTTTAAGCTGTGATCATGTTTGGAAATGGATATCAACAAGTTACTTTGGCTGAATTTTTATCCCTTTGGTTTCCTTAATCTCTACATCCATTTGGCAGTACTCATATACTAAAGAATCAATCAATTACGAGCTAAAATCATATTGGCAAAAGATGGCTAGTTCCCAGTCAATGCCTCCAAAATGTTGTAAATGAGTTAACTCATTAATACAACAGATTTATTTGTATGTTCTATTACATCAGATGCATCAGTTAAATCCATATTAAACATTACACAGCTTTAAAAGTGAATCTTAAACAAGCAAACAGCAACCAAAGTAGCTATGTGTTTTAATACTGCAATATGACATACAATCTAGATTTCATATATTCAATGCCAAAGAATTTTGTAAAAAAAAGATTTAAACTGTGTGAAACAGATGGGTGGCAGTTTAGTAATTTTAGTTATGCTTGCAGACCGACCAGTGTGGCAAAAAAAGTGAAAAATAACTCATCCCTCTGTCCTTTATAATGTGAGAATATGCAGCTCAAATTCCTATTGGGCAACAAAATGCTTGTGATATAGGCAATAGGTAAGGGGTAGGCCATTCGGCCCTTCGAGCCAGCACCGCCATTCACTGTGATCATGGCTCATCATCCACATTAAGTACCCTGTTCCTGCCTTCTAACCATATCCCCTGACTCCGCTATCTTTAAGAGATTCTCTTGAAAGCATCCAGAGAATTTGCCTCCACTGCCTTCTGAGGCAGAGAATTCCACATATAATATGTAATGGTTAACATGACTTGCAGTAAATATCACTTACAATTCATGACAACTGGACCTGAATTATTGGTTACTAGACCAAGTTACTAGACCAACCCTGTCACATGGGAGAGCTGGTCCCCCAACACAACCCGTTCCAACGCAACATTCCAACACTCATCTGTTCCCCCAACGCAATATTCCTCCACTCACCCATAGCCCCCAATGCAACCCGTGCCCCCAATGCAGTATTCCACCACTCACCCATAGCCCCCAACTGCACAGGCGCAGCTCACGTCCCCTCGTCCCCCAGCACTCCCTCCCTCTTCTTTCCCCTCTCCTCCTCCCCCACCTCTCCCTCTCCTTCCCCCTTCCCTCAGTCACTCCCCCCTCCCTCCATAACCCCTCTCCCCTCCCTCTCCTTCTATTAAACAACAATCTTCTCCTCGTCAAAACTGCACCAAGGCAACTGGGAAAAAAGGCTCAAATGCTCCTAAAAATAAAATCACCAGCTCTTGAAAATCTTGGCTTGCAAATTCATGCAGCAGAGAAGCTTCGGAGGGTGACTTTAAGCACTTTTGAGTCTACACACTGCTGCACTTGTGAGGCAATATGCAAAGCCTTTACAATCGTCCAAACAACCCACCCATTTTTCCAGTAAAGCTCTGCACATCCCACTTCTGGCAGAGTTTGCAGATACTATACTGGACTGTTTAGCCCCCAATAAATTACAGAACTATGGAGGAGCAAGTTATTCTGAGGAAGTCCCTGATGTTTGAGAAGAAAACAATAAATTAGTACAAAAGCGAGATCGCACTTTGTTGATGGTAACAGAGTGACACTACAATAGTCAAACACCGCACCCATATTCTCTGCCAAACTCTTCTCATCCCATTTCTGGCATAGCTTGCAGATACCACATTGGACTATTAAGCCCTTCAGAAAAACACAGAACGATAGAGGAATTAAGTTAATCTTATGGGCCTGTCCCACTTAGGCAACATTTTAGGCGACTGCAGGAGACTATGCAGTCGCCACATGGTCGCCACAAGTGCATGGGTAGTTGCCGGGGAGTCGCCTTCATGGTCGCGAGGAGTTCTCGCATTCTGGGAACTAATCACGGCCTTATTATGGTCGCCATGAATTTTTCCAAACATGTTGAAAAATTAGCGGCGACTAGAGTGAAGCCGCCATGGAGAGTAGCGAGAATTCGCCAGGAGGTCCTAGTGGTTGTCTTGCAGGTTGTAGCCGGTGCTGAACGGTGAATTTCGCTGGCTCATTGGGGGAAAAAAACAAAATGTAAGCAATGGTTTTCATAACCGACCGGTAATGTTAATGTCCGCCGAGTTTCACAGCCGTGTATCTCTGGCTTGTTAAATGTTGTCTCCCCCCCCCCCCCCCCCCCCCCTCTTTTAAAGGGCTTACCATACATGTGTGTCTGTATGACCTTACCTTTGCACCGTGAATTTCACTCAGACAGCGCTCCCACCGCTTCCCCTGTCCCTCGCCTGCATAACGGGCTGGTGAAGTGTGTATGCGTGTGTGTCTGTGTGTGTGTGTGTGTGTGTCTGGGTGCTTGTGCGTCTGTGTGCGTGTGCGTGAGAGTCCTCTCACACAGTCGCTCTTCCAGTTGCTGGTTTTTCGCCTGATAAATCGCCTAAGTGGGACAGGCCCATTAGGAAGTACCTTATGTTTGAGACGTAGACAACAAGTTAATACAAAATATCGAGATGCATTTTGGTCATGGAAGCAGAGTGAAATGCTAGAGTTACCTCCTTTATAGCACCTGTCTGAGGAACGAAGGGAAAGACAATCCACAAGGATCAGAACACTGCAAAGGCTGACAATAGTAAAAGCAAAGACAGAAATGAAAGCTTTAGGTGATTCCAAGATTGTATTTCACAACTGTGACAACTAGGTAAGAAACAGACGTCGAAGCTTTGGGAAAAAGTGAGGAGTGAGCACGATACAACATGAACCAATTCACATTCAGTTTACTTCTAACCATCTGCAAAACATTTGGCTGATTTAGTTCTTCAACAAAAATAAACAACCATACTTTGTAAATACCCTTCAGCTGTAAATAACAAGAGCTTTTGAACTCTCAGGAATTCACCGGCCAAAAATACAACCTAATCATTCCTGGTGAATACAACATCCATGTTATGAAAACAAATGTTGCCACAAAGATAATGCTTGATTCATAAAACATGTCACAAATAAATGTATTACTTTCATCTGCAATCACAAATATCTTGCCACCACATCATAACTGCACCAAAGACTTTCAGTTTGAACTTTGAATTGCTAAATTAGTTCCAGTAACCAATTTTCATGTGTACACAGGGCCTCAATATTAGATAGCAAAATGTCTGTATGAAGAGTTAATAGGTTGCGTTGACAACAGAACGGCAGAGAAGCTATCACACTATAGGAAACCCTGGAAGCGACTTAAAAAAAATTCTTACACAGCTGCAGATTTATTAAATAATTGGAAATATATCCCTTTTTCTACAAAATTATATATTTCAATTCAAGTAAGCTGTTGTAAAAAAGCCAAGATAGACAATAGGAAAAAATTGTTTTTGTCACTAAACACATGCGAGAAAATTGGCCATCGGTTTGCTGGAGGTGAATACAATGGTGTTTAATAATCTCGCACGCATTAATACTAGCAACCAAAGACAAATTTCATCCCTTCAACTGATTTAAGCTCAAAACATTTTAAAATTAAAAATCAGTTCATTTGTCATTTACATGGCCTTATTCTCTGCTAGCCGACTGGTCTAGCTAGCTATAAAACTGGATTCACTGCAAAAGATAATTCGATTTGTAACATTGTAAGAATGCGGAAAGTCACAACAAAATTGCATACGTATGAAATGTAGAAACCGGTAAGTCAGAATTAAACTTCAAATAGCTGCAAAGTGTGGAATTTACATGGAATCATTTGATCCAATTTGAAAAATAATAGTGATGAAACAAAAGAATGAACTTGCCCTTACTAATATGCATGAACAATGCTAAAGATAGACAAAAAATACTGGAGTAACTCAGTGGGACAGGCAGCATCTCTGGAGAGGAGGAGTGGGTGACGTTTTGGGTCAAGACCCTTCTTCAGACTGTCTGAAGACTAATCTCAAGAAGTGTCTCAACCCGAAACGTAACCCATTCCTTCTCTCCAGAAATGCTGTCTGTCCCGCTGAGTTAGTGCATTACTCCAGCATTCTGTGTCTATCTGTGGTTTAAACCAACATCTGCAGATCCTTCTTAAGCATGAGCAATGTTTCGTTTTTCCATTTTCTATCAGTGCAGCTGTTTCAACATTAGAACATCATCATAAAAAAATGTTGTAATTTTCACCTCTTTATCAACTAAAGTATGCTTTTAACACTTTTGGCTGACTGCATTAAATAGTTCAGCTTTTGTTCACACCAGGGAACCACACTTGTTAACACCTTCAATTATACATACAAGTCTTCATACTGTTGACCACCTAACTGTAACACCGTTTAACACATATGGGTTTTGAAGAATGGTTAATTTTACTTCGGAGTCACGTGAGTGACTACGTGAAGAAGGGCCGTCCATCTGCGTGCGTATCATTACGTCTGAAAGCAACGCGCGCAATGGACTGGAGAGGCACGGCGTCCTCCTAGCCGTTGGGATTTTAAAAAGGCGGCAGGTAAGAGAAGTTGAACCACTTATCCTGCGCTTTCTGTTCGGGCTAAATTATTTGTTTTTTAGAGCCCCAAAAATGTCGAAGAGACGGTCCGCGGGGAAACCAGCTGCCGAAGACCGCAGCATTCCCAGTAGCGGGTGACGGTCATTTTCGTCGACATTGCCGCCGGCATCAGAACCGGCAGCAGCAGACTTGGTGCAGGATGAAGGCACCGTGGTGGACCCGGCGGGGCGTAAAGCCACCCATAAGTCTGCCATAGACTCGGATGAGTCCGGGGAAGAGGGATCCCCGCCCTCATCGGGAATCGTCCGAGGACGACTCTCCTAGATGGAGCAGCTTGTGGAGAAGCTGCTCCGCAATGATAAACTCCGGAGAAAGGAGCATTATCAGCACGAGTCCCTTCTACAGACCGTGCCAGCAGCCTCATACTCTGGGCAGCACTATGTCTTTCCCATGGAAGGGGGAAGTACATACGGGGATTACCCGGATTCAGAGTTTGGAAGCACAAGGGGGGAACACTCCCAGGGGAGATTGGAGGAAGTACCTCTACAATCAACTAAGTTTGCGATTACCACATCACTGGGTGCTCCCTTGGATGAAGACCTAGCAAGTAACATCAACTACTTAGCGTCTCATCAACTCAAAGATCTCGTCATGGAAGAAACCCTGAACAGGTACCCCCCACCATCTAACTGTGCTTCCCTCAAGGTTCAAGCGGTGAACATCTCTGAGGATATGACATGGGCATCACACGCCTCAGCACTCGTGAGTAAGGCAAGGCAGCGCCTTTACCACCTCAGGCAATTGAGGAAATTCAGAGTGTCTCCGAGGATCCTCCAGTGCTTCTACGCAGCGGCGGTGGAAAGCATCGTGTCCGGGAACATTACCATCTGGTTTGGGAATTGCTCTGCCAAGGACAAGAAGGCTCTGCAGAGAGTAGTGCGTTCGGCCGAACGCACTGTGGGAACTTCACTCACCCCCCTGCAGGAACTATACAACAGGAGGTGCAACTCCAGAGCAATCAAAATCATGAGAGACCCCTTCCACCCCTGCAACGGACTGTTCCAGCTGCTACGGTCAGGCAAACGCCTCCGTTGCCATGCGGTGAGAACGGAGAGGTTGAGGAGGAGTTTCTTCCCAGAGGCAATTCGGACTGTAAACACCTATCTCACCAGGGTCTAACTCTACAGAACGTTTTTCCTTCTATTATTTATTATGTAAAAGAATATGTGTGTTATGATTGTGTTTATAATTTGTTTGGTTGTTTTGTTGTTTGTCTTTTGCACAAAAATCCGCGAGCATTGCCACTTTCATTTCACTGCACATCTCGTATGTGTATGTGACAAATAAACTTGACTTGACTTGATATAACTTGGGGGCAAATAGGCCCCATCATCAGGAACCAGGAACTGGAGTTCCAAAAAGTATTAAACCTGCTGGGGTCTGGAATTACTTCATTTGCAGGAGGTGTGGAAGGAGGCCTCCTCACTGACCGGGAACAGGATACCATGGCACTGCTATGTAATGCCCGCTTCGAAATAAACTGCATTCGGAAAGATGCAATAAAACCAGCAATAAATTCGAAGTTCACAGCTCTTTGTAAAGCTAGCAACATCCAGCCTGCAAACTACCTGTTTGGGGAAGACCTGTCAAGACAGGTACGGGACCTGGATGATGAGGCTAAAACCATGCGTCTCATAACAAGAGGTCAGGCTACACCCAGGGGTCCATCCACGAGATTCCACCCCTACAGCTCTCGGCGTTTTACACCTAGAGAGCCAGGCACCGGAGGAAGATTCACACCTGAGTCAAGGTCTTTTTTAGGGGCAGGCCCCAGCAGGCCGACAGCGAGGATGAGGAGAGAGCAACCACCAGCTCTGCTCCCCAAACCTCGCAGACAAAAACCAGCGCCACGCCGCCAGTAACAACAGAGGCAAGTCAAACCAGTTCCTCAGGGAATATACCAGAAGAACCTCACTTACAGGTGGGTGGAAGGTTAAAATACTTCTTAAAAGAATGGTGTTGGGTTACTAAGGATCCATTCATACTGCACAGTATAGGATTCAAAATTGAGTTCAATTTGAATTCATCATCACCGCCAACACATTCTAATATTCGCACATATGTCTTTTCCCAAAAAGACACAATGAATATACAAAAATAAATTGAAACGTTATCTGACAATAATGTTATTGAGAGGACATATACAGAACCTCACGAATTTATATCCAATTTATTCTCAAAAGAGAAAAAAGATGGAGGGATCCGCATCATTTTGGATCTTACGGAACTCAATACATATGTGCAATATAAACACTTTAAAATGGACAATTTTGGAACAGCAACTCAGTAGGTTTCCAAAAATGGCTATATGGCATGCATCAACCTCAAAGATGCATACTATTCGGTACAGAGTATAGGAGATATTTGAAGTTTAGCTGGATGGATCAATTATGGCAATACAAGGCTCTGCCAAATGGGTTGACATCAGCCCCTAGACTGTTTACCAAATTAATGAAACCAAATCTGGGGCTGCTAAGCTCTCAAAATCACATAGTCATGGCATATTTGGATGACATTTTCATCTTTGGAGTCACCAAAGAATTGGCAGAAGCAACTGTCAAGGCAACCAAAACCCTGTTCGAAAAACTTGGGTTCCTAATCCATCCAGTTCAATCAAAATTGACTCCTACCAAGGTAATTGATTACCTAGGATTTACTATCAATACAGTAACCATGTTGGTGACTTTGCCTAAAGGCAAACAACAAGACTTGAGGAAAGCCTGCAATGATCTGATAGAAAAACACAAACCAACTATCAGACAAACAGCAAGTGTAATTGGCAAATTGGTAGCTGCCTTTCCTGCAGTACGCTACGGACCTTTGCATTACCAGCGGGCAAAGGCACGAGCATTGAAATTACATGCAGGCCAGTTTGGCAAATCTATGCGGTTACCAGCTGAAGCCATTATTGAACTACAATGGTGGATGGCAAACATAAGACTCAGCTCAAGAGAAATCTTACTTGAGAGCCCATCAATGTTTCTCCAAACCGACGCAAGCGGTTTAGGATGGGGAGCCACAAACACAGTCAGGAGCTGTGGAGGCAGATGGAATGAGCATGAGTCTGCTATACTCCAACTATATGGAATCAATTACCTAGAATTGTTGGGGGCACAATATGGGCTCAAGTCTCTCTGTAACAACATGCAACATGTGCATGTTCAAATTCAGATTGATAACACTACTGCGGTAGCATATATCAATCACATGGGTGGTGTAAAATCTGTATCCTGTGACAGATTATCTAACCTCATTTGGCACTGGTGCATCGAGAGGGATATTTGGGTTACGGCAGTATATCTACCAGGAAGATATAACACGGTGGCAGATGCAAGATCACGAATGTTTAATGATAACATAGAATGGATGTTGAATCGTACGGCATTCAATGAAATAACTATACGATTTGGCACTCCAGAGTTGGATCTGTTTGCATCTAGATTAAACCATCAATTACCCAGATATGTGTCCTGGGAGCCGGACCCAGGAGCAGAGTCAGTGGATGCTTTTTCTATAAACTGGGGAGGAATGTATATTTATGCTTTCCCACCATTCTGCCTCATAAACCGATGCTTGACTAAAATCAAGCAAGCCAAAGCCACAGGCATTTTAGTAGTACCAGATTGGCCTACACAAGCCTGGTTCCCAAAAATATTGGGGATCATTGTCCAGCCATTAATGGTTGTACCTAAGAGGAGAGATCAGTTTCTGGGAGCAACCATCCACTTTCTGACCGGATTAATTTGTTGGTTTGCAGATTCTGAGGAGGCCATTTCAAGACATTGGACTATCCGAACGAACTGTGGATGTCATCACAAAGGCATGGAGGGACAGTACCAAAAAACAGTACGCCACTCATATTAAGAAGTGGGAAGCTTTCTGCCATGCAAACTATATAACATACAACACAGTTCGGATAACGGATGTCTTGGAGTTCCTATCAGCCCTGCACTATGACTATAAATTAAGTTATAGCACAATCAACAGTGCCAGATGTGCACTATCCTCCTATCTGACATTGGAGGCAGGGCACGGGCCGATAGGAGCGCACCCCTTCGTAATAAAATTCATGAAGGGAATTTACAATTCAATACCCCCAAGGCCTAGGTACACGGACACATGGGATGTGAGCATGGTACTGACCTTACTTCGTCAGTGGGGACCGCCAATGGCCTTATCTTTGCCAAAACTACTACAAAAATTGAAAGCTATACGAATAATATAACATTATGCTGATGGCGCTAATAAGACAGTTCCCAAAGAGTCCAGACACTATGAGAGTTAAAACTACGACTGGACTACATGAAACCACACCAGCAATACAAACTATCTCCAGATGGTTAAAGGAATAATAGGGGTATTTGCTCGTACCACTCTTAAGTTCTGTTACCTAGTTTTTAACAAACCCAGGTTCGGAGGGGTATTTGCTCGTACCATCTTAAGTTCTGTTACCTAGTTTTCCCACAGGTTCGGAGGGGAAGCTAATAAAACATTTATTTTCTTTATTTTAAAGCATCAGTGTCTTTACTAACTACGTTATGTCTGAATGCTTTAATAATACTCTCATCCATGGTCAATCCATTCACTGTGTGACGCCTGGATTCGTAACCGGCGTGAAATCACAGAGCTTTGAAATCTTCACGTAGTCACTCACGTGACTCCGAAGTAAAATAGTAAGATTAAACGAGGACTTACCAGTTTGAAGTTTGATCTTGATATTGTGAGGAGTTACGATGAGCGATTACGTGCCCACCGCTCCCACCCTCATATTATCAAGGTCATATGGAATTTTCTAGTTTTTTCACAATCTTACTATTCTCAGGTCTTCTTTTTTATCTGTGATTTAACACCGCTACTTTGAAGATTGACGTGCACGCAGACAGACGGCCCTTCTTCACGTAATCGCTCATCGCAACTCCTCATAAAATCAAGATCAAACTTCAAACTGGTAAATTCTCGTTTAATCTTACTATTCTCTTCTATTTCTCATATCAATCAAATTTCAGAAAATATCAGGGAGTAATGATAATTTCTCTCTATCTTTGTACTGGGAAATCAGGAGAGCTGTTGACAGATAACTGATTGAAATCAGCAAGATTCCCAAAAATGGAAACAGAGGTTCTGACAAAAACATCTTCAATCTTAGGTTAAGAAAAGCAAATTAATAAACAACAAAAATAATAATTTTCCTTAGTCCTCTGTTAATGTAATTACAGAAGGGCCCAAAATTCCACAACACAGGACTGACTCTTTGGCAAATTGGTTTGTTGACCTCAATACATCATTTTTGACGCAGAATGAATGAAAACAGTCTGGAATAGTTTCTAAATGTTGATATCAAACCATATCCTTATTACTCATTCAGTTAAGTTTCCTCTTAAACCATGAGCACCATGTCAGCGGTCCAGACCAACAAACTACTCTTGCACCATTTATTAACTTTTGTTAATCAACAACTCACTGCCCTGGGCAACCAGAGAACAAAGGGAAGCCAGCTGATAGCGGTAGGAGGAGGAAATCAAAGATTACATAGATAGAAGGAATAGGTGACATTTCAGGCCCTTCTTCAGACTCGACCCAAAACATAACCCATCCCTTCCATCCAGAGATGCTGCCTGGTTAATCCAGTATTTTGTGTCTATCTTCAGTGTGAACCAGCAACTGCAGTTGCTTCCTATACATCAAAGATTACATTGCAGGATTAAAATACTTTTGTTTTATAGTGGATTTGGATTGATCATCTGCATGTACATCAGAGTCATAGAGTGAGACAGTGTGGAAACAGGTCCTTCGGCCCAACTCGCCCACACTGGCCAGCAATGTCCCAGCTACACTGGTCCCACCTGCCTGCGCTTGGGTCCATATCCCATCCAAACCGATAGTCCCAGCGTTAACTATCTCCTCTGGCAGCTTGTTCCATACACTCACCACCCTTTGTGTGAAAAAGTCACCCCTCGGATTCCTATTAAATCTTTTCCCCTTCACCTTGAACCCATGTCCTCAGGTCCTGGATTCCCCTACTCTGGGCAAAAGACACTGTGCATCTACCCGATCTATTCCTCCCATGATTTTGTACACATCATTGTACAACTTTTAAATCTCCTGTAATATGAACAATGCACAGATTTATAGAATAGTCCACGGTATTACATGCACTTGAGACAATACACCAAATTTTAAAAATGTCAAATTAATAATGTAACTTAATCTTAAACTTGCAATTAACAATTGCTTTATTTGGAAAAAAGATGAGCAAAAACTTTGAATTGTAATGTAAAATTACTTGTCACAAATCATCCGAACAAATTCAAATATATTTTTTTTTAAATGTATATCTCTGATGTGTTGGAGATTGCCTATGAAATGAGACGTTAACCTACTTGATCTATCCATTACTAATGTTAGAATGTTTTTATATAGTACGCATTCCCTGTTGAAATAAGAGACCTTCTTGCTATTTCCATCTAACTGAATTTCACATCCCCTACCTACTGGGTGCTACCAAGTGCCTTTCTCTGGATATGCAGCAGTTGTTCAGCAGCACGGTAGCATCGCGTTAGTTGTTGCCTTATAGTGCTTGCAGCGCCAGAGACCCGGGTTCGATCCCAGCTATGGATGTTGTCTGTACGGAATTTGTACGTGCTCTCCGTGACCACGTGGATTTTCGCTGAAATCTTTGGTTTCCTCCCACACTCCAAAGAGGTACAGGTTTGTAGGTAAATTGGTTTGGCATATGTGTAATTTGTCCCTTATGCGTGTGGGATAGTGTTAATGTGCGGGGATCGCTGGTCGGTGCGGACTCGGTGAGCCGAAGGGCCTGTTTCCGTGCTGTATCTCTAAACTAAATTACACTAAACTAAACCTAACAGCAACTCAGTTTCACTCTGCTTCGTAGACTGGTTCCTGGTGTGAACTTCGTATCTTGAGGCTTTTGGGATCATACAAATAAAACCACTTTTACACGTTAAAATATTTAGTCAAATGAAAGTTGGACCTAGATACACTGAAGGGTCTCGACCCGAACTGTCACTCATTCCTTTTCTCCAGAGATGCTGCCTGTCCCGCTGAGTTACTCCAGCTTTTTGTGCCTATCTACAGTGAATACTAAGTAACTTAAGATTTCCATTTGAGAGATGTTTCATCAAAGAGAATCTCTTGATTTCAGAAGTGCAAAGGAGTTATTCTAATATCCTGACAGTTCTTCTAGTGTCCCAAACTAAATATATTCTTCAACCTACACTACCAAAAGTGACAAACTGCTCAATGAATGCACTGCTGTCTGGAACTCTGCTGCGCACAAACTGGGTAACATGTTCCCCTCTATCTTGACCAACGTAAAGGTAATTCACTGGCAGTGGAGCATTACGGCATGGCCATAAGCAACAAAAGACTACATACAAATACATATAATTTAGGAAAGCATACGCCTCGTTCACATTGGCACTATACAGTGGGTGGCCATAAAATAAGATGAACACTAGCACAAAAATAACATTAATACTAGCACAGGTGAATGCTATCCGATCATGTGAGAACTCAAAAAGTCTGCATTAATACTAAATCTTTCTAGAGATTTGGGATTTAACATAGATTTTAGTTTCGTTTAGAGATACTGCGTGGAAACAGGCCCTTCGTCCCACCGAGTCCGTGTCGATCAGCGATCTCTGCACACTAACACTATTACACGCACAGGGACAATTTTACCAATCCAATTAATACGCAAACCAATACATCTTTGGAGTGTGGGACGAAACTGGGGCACCCAGAGAAACCCCACACGGTCACGGTGAGAACGTACAAACTCCGTACAAACAGCACCCGTAGTCAGGATCGAACCAAAGCAGCAACTCTACCACTGCGCCACTGTGATCAAAACTATTCCACAAGATATAAATCAAGCAAATATAATTGGCAAAGTTGCATACATCACTGTTATTGACAACTTCATGCCAACATAAAATATTTTACAAATTTGGTCAAAAATTCCTAGGTCTCATTAAGCTATAGTCATATGCTATTATTTATTGGCAGTTGCACTTCATACCATCCATCAAAAAAAACACAACTCTTACTATACTTGTCATTAAGACAATTTAAAAATGCTATTTTAAATTCCAGATGTCATGGTATTCAAGAATTAACAACTACATTCAGTTTATATCCAAACACCAGAAGTATCGTTCTTCCTACACAAGCATGAATGGCACAGGGCTGGAAATTCTTCAATCCGTGTTTTGATGCTTTGATGAACAGCCATTCAGGGTGGCACTCAAAATCGATGCCCCTGATTACACAACAGTGACCAAGGCACAGACAGTTCCCGAGAGTTGGAGCAAGCCCCAAAACTCCACAAGCCCTCTTCCAGTGTTTGAAACCCAAGGCAGTCATGAACTGTGCATATTTAGTGAAAATGTATTCATATTTCAATATTCATGGTCAAGCTAGTGCCCTTTATGCTTACAATGTGTACAAAGATCATGTGTGCAAAGGATCCAGTTCATATTTGTAAACATACAAAGTCATGTAAAGCAACTGGATTGAAGATGAAACTACTTTAGCTAGCCTTTATGATACATGAAAGAATTTCTAGGTTGTGATATTTATAGCTAAATAATTTATACATGATTCTATCTGTTTAAAAGAAAATCTGATGAGAAAATCTGTTTCCCTATTTATTGAAGTTCTCACAATTAAAGCAGCACATTAATGTTCAAAGCACAGGTTGTATTGGTGCTGGTATATTATTGTGACATTCTTTATACAGTGAAAAGCTTTTGTTTGTGTGCTTTCTAGTCAAATCAAATCATGTAATGCAAATCACCAAGCCAAAAACAACTACAACATGCAAGGCAAAAGAGAAAAAAATACCAGAGTGCAGAATGCAGCATGACAGCATTATAACATTTATGTTACAGAGAAAGGGTCCAAGGTCCACAGAGGTAGATTGGAAAATTGGGACCATGCCCGAGCTATGGGAGGACTGTTCAGTAGTTTGTTGTTTACTCACTTTAGTTAATGTTTTATGGAATTTCTATTTTTGATAAATGGGCAAAAAATAATCAAACTCTACTTTTAATTCTATTATTAAAATTCCAAATATATTTTCTAGAGTTCACGTAATTTACAAAAATATTAACAAGCATCTGTTCAAATACCTCATCAACCTGCAGCAACGAAACAATAAATACCTGCCTTTCCACATTCTTAATACAGTTCCATCCTGTTTCTTTTCCACCAAATTAAACATTGAATAATATATCAACACACTTTCATCTGTTCTCCAGAAATGCCATGTTTAATTCTCTATGTCCATCTCCAGTAAGATCCTGCTCACGGCTCATGCTTTTGATCAAGATTTTGGTCACCCTTCCTAATATCTTTTCTAATTTAGCATCCAGTTTTTCATTATGCTCCTGAGGCAATGTCGTTGTTATTCGATAGAAGTTAATCAAATTGTGGAGTTCTGCATTTTCCTTAACACTCAAAACCAAAAAATTCACAAATAACCAGATGGTCTTAAAAAATGTCAAGTAGATGTTTATTTGTTTTTCTGTATTAAATTATTTAAATAATACCATATTCCTGTATCAAACCTTCTAAAACCACCTTGGCATTACAGACTTGCAAACAAAAATCCAGAAAAAGGTGAAACCTTTCTTAAAACAAAAGCAGCCATGATGGTGGCCAGAATATTTAATATCGACTGTTCAGTAATCTCACAGTAAATAAAAGCAGAATTAAAAATGATTTTCGTTAAAGACAATGTAAGAACGCAAAATTTGCTGGCGCAATTTGTTTCTTAGTTTGTTGAGTTCCTGCTTGTGTTGGCAGAACATTAAGAACAAGTTAATAAATTTAAACAAAATAAATATGTGACTTATCGCAAGTGAGTCAGGATTTCCAGAGAAAGCTATTTTTATTCTCAGCTTTCTTTATTTTTGTCCTTACTTTGATTGGGTCCATAAATTTGTTGTACATAATTGAATGTTATTGTTAATTGGTTTCACAAAGCCCTTCAATTCCACACTTTAATGACTTTTGTTTAAATGTGCCCTTTGACTGGATTCCAAGCAACATCAGGAGCCAATGCTCCTTCCTCACAATACGAAGGCCAATTCTAAAAGACTACTTAACATCGTTTAGTTATGTTGTACAGCACAAACAATGTAATTTTATTTTATTCTGAGGCACAGGATCATCCTGAGGTGGGGAATTAATATCTGGATACATAGGTGATAAGGGACCCACATTTAATATCTAAATAATTATTTTTTTGCAACACACTCACTTTATATTTCCAAAGGCGTGGATTTCTTGAAAACAATGCCAGTGGTGTTGTACCCCCTAACTCTTCTCGGTGCTATACATTTGACAGGTGCTGTCAGAATAACCGAAGTAACTGTAGAGCATTTTGTAGATGTTGGAAGTGTGGGAAATTAGCAATGGTAATGTCATTGAATTTGTAGCTATACTCTGATTGAATGGCCCTTCCCAGTACTCATGTGAACCAATATATGCCATTTATCATGCTCGATTGGCACATTGATTTGGCTGCATTCAGATATACGCTATTTCTTTTTCTGAGGAGCTGCGTATGAAACAGAAAAGTATATGTGACTACTAAATCAAAAAAATCATGTGGCAAAGACAGGATAAACTGTCAGAATTCTATTCCAATGGCAAGACTATCAAAAACACGAGGGCTTTGGTTTAAGGTGACAGGAAGAAGGAGTTTTAAAAGCCTAAAAATTAAAATAAAATATCCTACAGAGTGGTTCATATTTGGACTTGCTCTTAGTGGTGGTGGTGGTATCAAACAGAATCTGAATCTGAGGTATCACTACATTTAAGAGGCATTTCGAGAGGCAGTTGATTAAGCGAGGCATAGGAGATACAGACCTAATGCAGGGATTTTGAATTGATCTAATCAAGTACAGTTTTTCATGTGCACAAGTACAGTGAAGTACAGATAAAATGAAGATCTTCCTTGCAACAGCATCCCAGACATTTGTCTCAAATTACACACAAAAACTTAATTACATAAATTACTCAAGATAGTGAAATAAAGACTGCAGAAAAACAACATTACTGCAAAATACAATTGGAGAACAAGTCCATGGTCTTCCAAAAGATGGTTCAGTGTTCCATTGCTGAGGTAGGACGAGGGTTGTGCAGGTGGGTTCAAGAATCTGATGATGTTAAGTAAGTAGCTGTTCCTCAACCTGGTGATGTGGGACCTCAGGCTTCTGCATTTATGATGATATGGGGTTGCTTTTGACTGGTGGACTGGATCAAGTCCACCACTCTCTGCAGCCTTGTGTTCCTGTGCTTTGGAATTGCTGTACCAGGCCATGATGTGGTTAGTGCATCAGTAGAAGTTTATAGAGTATCCAATGAGATGCTGGATCTCTTTAAACTTTGCAGAAAATAGAGACGCAGTATGCACACTAATTAAAAATTAAGCTACATTTATCAACAATATTTTCCCATCAATACAGCACCCTCTTCTATGATACAGCACCCTTTTTGTGACCAATCAACTTCTCAATTAATAAACTGACCACACAAATATGAAAAATTAAATTACAAATTCTCAAAAATGTAAATCTAGATTTTAACATTTTAGAAGTGCCAGTACGCTGCTCTGGCACATATCAGCACAAAACAAAAACACTGCCCTGCAGAACCAAGAAGCAAATTCAGTGGTGGACAGTTCATTACAGGTCTAAGTAATAACCTATTGTTGCTATGTCTTCTTGGAGCTTGCCCAAATCTTCCAGATGGCTTCAGATGAATTCCCCAAGGGTGTTTCTAAATTGGCCTCCGAGTACATTCCCCGGGTTTCTTTTACAGTGGGTGGATTCTTGTATACGAGGCTGTTCCATGTTTCATTACGATGGTTTGATGGACCAAATGGTTGTTTTTTTCCTGTATATTTATAGGTTAGCTCCACAGTAACTGTAAAATATAGACTAATAAATTGGTATGCAGGGAATAACCAGAATATTTTCAGAGTTATTATTGAGATCATAGATATCTTGCCAAATATAATAACTGTGAATTTAATCCAATTTTTTGAAATATTTTATTATTCCTGGGATTAAGTTGCAATTCCACATCAAATTGGCTCACTCAATCCAAAATATTTTCCCCACAATGTGGTTGTTCTTCTAAATTTCAAGGAACAGGATTATTCAAAAAGAATGATCATCTAGTTTCTCCCCCCCCCCCCCCCCCCATAAAACAAATAACAAATATTTGAGTGGTAGAATTATCCTGCAGAATATTTTTTTAATGTAGAAATTTAAGAATGCCATTAAACTCAATATGATATTTTCTGATCTTGTTCTGTTTTGCATGACATTTTTTTTTCTTTTTATATTTGGTTTTCTCTCCTTTAGTTTGTGACCTTTTGGAACATTTTTCCATACTCATGTTGCCATTATCCTTTTTAATGTACAACGTCTCAATCTTCTCAAATGCAAGAATAATACTGCCAGTTTGTCATCTGTCCACTGAAATCCCTCATTCCTTATACCATACTAGCAAATGTTTCTGCACCTTATTATAGTATTTCCCGTATGCTCAGATATTTACTGATATTGATTTTAAATTAATTGCTGAGAAAATATAGACAGCAAAATTTCAATCCAATGATGGCACATAAACTCTGCCTCAATTCCAATTCTTCTCACTTTTACCTTACATCATAATTTCCCCCATTGAATTTGCAGAAAGTTGCAGAAAGCCATTGTGTGTAATATGTTTTGCTTAAATGATTCCTTTTCCCAACCCCTCTATTTACAATTTGTCTTCAAATTTAATAAAAAGAAAGCAATCACAAAAATAAATTCTGGTTGGCATGTAAAAGTCTAGCACTCAAATTAGCAAAGCTCCACAATTGAAAAATATGTTCTAAATTGTATCAAATGGATACTACTATTTTCTGATATCAGTAATTTTTGGCACTATGTCAATAAAGTTACTTTTCAGCTTTTGTTATTATACGGCTATAATTGTTCTCTTCTCATATGTTTGTCTGGATTTGATACTCAAATACTGTAGCATAAACTCAAAAGCTCAACAGTGTGCTGGGACTGATTATGTGATTTGACCTACATCAGCCACCATGTTTTCTCTGTTTAGAAAAACAGCCAAAAGAGTTATCATTTCACATATAAATTAATTGATTTCTAAGTCGATCCGTTAGGTTATCATAATCTCTACCTCATATTTAGTAACAATATAGTGGAGAATTTTGTTTTCTTCTGTCCGGGACATTTGTTTATTTACTATTACATTATTGCATTGCTATATATTAATAAAG
Source organism: Leucoraja erinaceus (assembly GCF_028641065.1). Lineage (NCBI taxonomy): Eukaryota > Metazoa > Chordata > Chondrichthyes > Rajiformes > Rajidae > Leucoraja > Leucoraja erinaceus. Next base: position 33,236,299 of record NC_073396.1, read on the forward strand.
ATATTGCCTATTTGACAGCTTTATTTAACCAAACACAGAGTTTACAGCTGGGAAGAGAATCCCCACGAGTATCGACATTTGCAGGAAATTTCACACCTAGAGAAGTCTGATGAAAGCTAATAATGCCTCTTACACTAATTGAAATCTTCAGATGATAATTCTGATTCTCCAATTTGTATCGGGATGTTTTTTTGTATCGTTCCTTGACTCATTACCACCACCTTTCACAGGTATTACCTCCTCTTGTAACAAGTTTTTCTGATGTAGTCATTGTATGTGCAAATTGTTGCCACACTAAGAGTGTTGATAATTCAGCATTACTGAATTGCATAGAGTTAGTTGTCATTTAAAAATATATGGCCAGATCCATCCTTGGTTAGAACTTAAGCACCTAAATGTTTATGTACGGTATGAAAGTTCGGCCCGAAACGTTGCCTATTTCCTTCTCTCCATAGATGCCGCCTCACCCGCTGAGTTTCTCCACCATTTTTATCTACCTTCGATTTTCCAACATCTGCAGTTCTTTCTTAAACAACTAAATGTTTATGTATTTTGGTTGTATGGACAGCTTGATGCAGCCTCATGCAAAGATGGTCATCCAGACAATTCATCACTTTATCTGGAGATTTGTACACAATGACTGAACAAATGTGATCTATTCCTGATCTCCAGATATTGTAATTTATAGTAAAAACATGCTCTGTTGTTCAAGGGGTCGATTTGCCTCTGGCATTGCAGAAATTTAGGCACCTATTTAATATTTTCTCATTAGAAAAGTATGGTTGTTTTCTTTTCAGATTACATCCACTATAATTAGGTATGTTGCAAAGCCTACCTGAATCGTCGTTGAGAATCTGCCCCAGCCTCAGGTCATCCAAGTAAGATTTTGGCGCTGTTTAGAGGGGGCGGGTTTAAAACGCGATTTTTACTAGGCTGTTGCAATCAAAAATGTTCAGCCTAGTAAATCATTAACGAAAAATCGTTGAAAGACCCCGTCGCAAAAGGTATTATTAGTTTTTATGGCCTTGTATAATAGTTATAGTAGTTTAAAAATCACTCTCTAAACCCGCGACCTCTCGCAGCCCCAGGGTTTTATAAAGCAAACAATTAAAGGTATGTACCTTATTTCTACATTAAAAAGGGCTTCTTTAGAACCCTTTATACAAAGTTACTATTGCGAGTAGCTCATTTTGGGCTCTTTATATCCCGCAGTATTTTTCTGGGCATTTGAGGGCACAAATCTAGCGCAATGTGAACGTTCTACACTAGCGCGTTCACAGGAACCCACTAGAAAGCTGATTTAAAATGGACTTTAATTTACAGCAATTGAACACTAAAATCCTTCCATTTGGCCTATAAATTAATGTAAATGAGATTTCAAAATCATGTTTTATTGAGAATTATTTATGAATATTATTTGGACACGGGCTATTTAAAAATGTTAATCATTTATTAAGAAATGGATAGATGTTTAGATCTAGTAATTGAAGTTTGAAATTAGCTACACTTGGGTAACTAACTAATTATATGTTTTAATTTCAGGTCATCCAAGTAAGATTATTTTATATTTGTTTCAGAATGGTTCAATCTACGATAACTGAAAATGTCATTCAGTTCTCTTAATTTTTAAGAAGGTTATGGCCTTTTGACAGCACACGATCACAGCTTTTTTGTTATGTCCATAGAAAATCAATAGGGAACATGATGCTAATTTCCGAGTATGAAAATGGCCATAACTTTTTAAATACTTGAGATATGAAAGTGAATTAGGTGTCAAATTAAACTTCTTTTTATGCTTTATCTGATGGGATAAATTACAGACTTGATTTTTTAAATCTCAAAATTTTGTAACATTGCTACTATAATTTTCAGAGTTACTTGTAAGTATCTCTAAATTGTCAAGCCTCCAGGATTATTCATCAGAGGGAAGAAAGCGAGAAGAATTACATCTATTTACATACCATATTTGCACTTTGCTTTTAACACCTTGGTTTTCTTAAATCCACAGTAATGGTTTTCTTTAAACCACTGTCACATTCCAGTGCACTGTGGCAAGTGCTCCATTGTGTTAGTGCTTTTCTTTTCCTGTTTTATTTCTCTCTGTCCCCCACCATTTTAGTTATTTATATTATATATCTCAACAATTTTCACTAATTTCCTCCTATTTATCATATTCAGCCAATTAACCTTCCTAGTTCTCCATTAATGCATTATACATTGTTTTTTTCCTGGTTTGTTAGTTATTTCCCCTCATTGTCCTGTTCCGATATTAATGTTTTTCTCCATTACATTACTGCTCCGAGGAGAAATTGGCATGTATGAAATGGGAACTTGTTTTGTTCTCTCCAAATGCCTCCTGACCAGCTGACCATTTTCAGCATTTTTTGTTTAAGATGTAAGTTTTTTAGCATCTGGCAATGACTCATCATTTAACTATAGAAAACGTGCACGTTTGGTTCCAGCTACCTGCATTTAATTGTAGAGCATGGGCCCAAACAGCGTGTGTTTTTTCTTTTTTATAAAGAATTTTGCTTTGATTAATATCTCAAAATGTTTCTGGCTTTCCCTTAAGGCATCAATTGACTTTTGGCTCAAAGCACAGGGTGCACAAAGGATGATTAAGAACTATAACATCAAGGTTGGACCAATTTACTTGGAAAAGGTTAACTTCTGTTGCATGCTTTTAAAGTTTATAATTAAAGTCCATTACTTATCAGTAGGAAACACTGGAAGCATTACATACACACTCACACACTTCTGAAGCAGTCCCTGAAGGTTAAGGTTGACTTATTTCCACTACAGTTCTGTGGATTATAAGGTGGCTAATGAGGGTAATGCTTAGATGCCGTTTGGGAGGTTATATATATATAATGTGACTGTTCTCATCATGCACCTTCTTTACCTGCATACTCTTGTGACTGTGGTAAAATTATTCCATGTAAATAATGGGGAAACTAGCTCAATTTAGGAGAAATTATGTTCTTGTTCATAACAAGTTGAAGCCAAGTGTCTTATTGTAATATGTCCCAGATAGACCAATGAAACAATCATACTTGCTGCAGCACAATAGAATATGTGAACATAGTACACTGTAAATATGATAAATGAGGAAAAGAATCAGTGTGTATATACACATACACATGTGTATATATGCAGACACTGAATTTTTTCCTCTTGTTTATCATATTTACAGTGTACTATGTTTATATATTCTATTGTGCTGCAGCAAACATCGCTCCATAGATGCTGCTGCACCCGCTGAGTTTCTCCAGCAATTTTGTGTACATTGAATTTTTCATTGTTCTATCTGGGACATATTACAATAAAACACTCTCGACTACAACTTGTTATAAAGTGAACATGCCACTGAGGACCAATTAATCCTCTTTGTCCATCCTTCTTGAAAGAAGGACATTCTATGACAATTGTGATAGTTCTTATTTTGGCTGAAAATATCATTCACAATACGACAAATAAATTATCATAATGCCACCCAACAAATGTTAACACTGTTTTATAGAAAAGAATCCACTATGAAGTGAGGTTCAGTGGAGCTTGGAGTATTAACGTGGATTATTATAGTGTGATAGGACTCTAATTCATACTCAGACATATATACACACACACATACATGCAAAAAAATATGTAATGGTGCAATAATAATAATCTATAGTAGTTCAGAGCTTATTTGAGGTTGTAGTGTTTAATAGCCTGATGGCTGTAGGGAAGAAGCTGTTCCTGTACCTGAACTTTACAGTTTTTAGGCTCCTGTACCTTCTTCCCGATGGCAGGGGTGAAATTAGTGTGTGGCCAGGATGGTGTGGGTTTCTGATGATGTTGGCTGCCTTTTTGAGGCAGCGACTGCAATAATTCCCTTCGATGATGGGGAGGTCAGAGATGGAGATAGACTGGGCAGTGTTCACAACTTTTTAACAGTCTTTTCCACTCCTAGGTGTTCAAGCTGCCGAACCAGGCCATGATGCAACCAGTCAATATGCTCTATACTGTACACCTGTAGAAGTTCAAGAGAATCCTTTCCGACATACCGAATCTCCGTAATCTTCTCAGGAAGTAGAGGCGTTGATGTGCTTTATTTATAATTGCATCAGTGTGCTGGGTCCAGGAAACATCTTCGGAAATATGCGCGCACAAGAATTTGACATTTTTGACTTTCTCCACCATTGTCCCATTGATCCCGTTCTCCACCATTGTCCCGTTGATCTAAACAGGAGTGTGAGTCCTCGTCATCCTTCCTCTTGCAAAGTCCACAATCAGTTAATTGGTCTTACTGATATTGAGAGCCAGGCTGTTGTGCTGGCACCATTTGGTTAATCGATTGATCTCACTTCTATACTCTGACTCATCACCATCCGTAATTCGTCCAGCAAAGGTGGTGTCGTCGGCGAACTTGAAGATGGAGTTTGCATTGTGTCCGGCTACACAGTCATGAGTATAGAGTGAGTAGAGCAGGGGGCAGAGCATGCAGCCTTGAGATGCTCCCGTGCTGATTGTTAATGAGCAAGAAGTATTTATGCCAATTTGAACAGACTGTGGTCTGTGGATGAGGAAGTCGAGGATCCAATTGCAGAGGGATGTGCAGAGACCCAGTTCCGTGGGAATACTGGTGATAACTGATTTATTTTAAAATTCATGCAATTTCTCACACCCCTATAATTATATATTCAGAATATGTTGCATTTAACGTCAGTTTTCTGCCCACACATAAGTAAATTTAGAATTTGAATTCAGTAACATTTGTCTGTTCAGCTTTTAGTGCCAAGGAAAATAATCCTTCCTTTTTCAGATAAGCAAGGGGAATTTTCTCACTCCAACTGCCTGGCACACTTTGCTTTAGTGAGATTTTAAATAAAGCAGGAGATACATATTTGCCAGAATTTGGTTGATTAGAATTTTAAACTGCATCCTGGCTACCTACTTGAAGTAGACAAAGTACTCTTGGAATATGACGACTGGCTCCAATGATGTAATTTGGGGTTACAATCGGAAATAATAATTGGAATCTCTTGCTTTTGCTGGGATGCTAATGCAGCTTCCCACTGACCAAAGCTGCTGCGAGGTGAATCCAAACCAGAAGGCATGGAATGATTTGTATTTTGAATACTTGGCAACCTGGACACAGGACTCTTCAGTTCTTGAATACTGGTTGTGTCTTGGACTTCAGGCTCAAGTCACATCAAATGAACAATTGTGTTTATTTGCTTAATTTATCAAGCTGATACTATATTGATGGCCCAGAACCATGCAAAATTAACTAAATAAACATGAAGATATGCTACTGCTATTCTCAATTTTACCCTCAATTACTTTGGATTGGATTTCACATGAAGGCAGTCCTCTTAAACACAAATAATTTGTACCAATTTATCATTTGTCCCTTAAATTATTCCGCATTTTAAAGTATGGCATTACCCTTGTTAGCCACGTCACTTTAAGCAGTGTGCATAGTCAGTTTTCACATGGGATAAGAGCTATTCTTGTCCAGTCCAGTCAGTATATAGCAACATTTCAGAAATCCTCTGGGAAATTCTCATTGCGGTGTGTACTGTGTCAACATGTGCAGCTGATTCAACAAAGTTAAGTTGAAAGGGCAAACACCAGATGACGTTCTGCACCCGTCTTCTAAGAATTCCACTTGGTCTAAATTTTTTTTGGGGTGGCGTGCATACATCTGGGTCATGAGTTGTGCCCTGTGGCCACAACCTTTCTTGTAAACTAATACATTCTGTGCTAGTGATTATTTTGAATTATTTGAAACAGTTGGGCTGAGATTGCCATGGTGATCGCTGGTATCTCATACCTGATTTTAACCTGCTAATAACACAGTTGAATACTATTGGCAAGGTATCATTCTAATGCATATAAAATTATCCTTGCAAAAACATAATCTGGGCATAGTTTACTTAAACGAACAGATTTACCATGCCCTTAATGGTTCTCTCATAGTTTAATGATCTTGCTGAATTTATGCCCAATTTGTCTGTGCGGTTTCATACTGTTGAGAAAAATTATATAAATATAGACAAAATAAAATCTCAGAAATTGCTCTCTGGGCTGCAAAATCAATACGCTTCCACATGCCTGAAAATATTTCAGTATCTCTGATAAAAAGAATGTTCTAATCTCCAAATCAAACCAACTGACACAAATGGCCTTTTACTTCCAGTAAGAATGATTTTGTTTTTAGCAATACTTAGTCATAAGTGGATAAATATTATTGTCGTAGACATGTCCTCTTGATGGTTAACAGAAAAATAACAATCTCATTGTTATCTGCCAAAAAGCACGTTGAAATCTGAAACTTCAAAACGCAATTTGCAGAACAATTAAAGCATTAAAGGAAAAGCCGCATGACCTCAGTTATGTCTGCTAAATCACTAAAAGATGTTGCCAATCTTCTAACAAAAACATCTAGTTTTATTTTCTTAGGCTTTAGACCACTTAAAATTTTAAGTAATTAGAAACCTGTAAATAAGTATACTTGTAAAGTAAAAATCCGATTTCAAATGCCATTGAACACAGAAAACTAGAGGTTTTAGAGGTGTTGTCACAGGTGATAAGGATACTACATTAGCTATAGAAACCTGGGACCACGGTAAAAAGGCATGCTAATATGTCATAAAAACTCTGGAGGTCAAGGTTCAAGAAAGATGTGAACAGATTCTCAGATAAGCCTTCTATGAGAAGCAGCTCCAGGGTCTCAGGAGTTGGACAGATCACCATGACTGAGCACCATGAAGAGTTTACTTTGAGGCAGACGTCACTGGCTCTCCCTTTCCCTCATGCCTCCATTTGGTCCATATGATGAACGGAGAGACTTTTAGGTTGGAAGGCCGATTCTGGAAAGCTGTGGGGGAGCCTCATCTCTCTCTGATAAAGCAGCCTTGTCAATGTCCTCAATTTTATTCCCTAGGCACTGTACATTGGACAGTAGAATTGTTTTTTTTTTTGGGGGGGGGGGGGGGGGGGGGGGGGAGTTGGCCATAGTTCCCTGTGCTTCAGTCTTCCTTGCAAGCCACTCCACCGATCATTCTTCAGGACACAACCATGACCTCCCTGATGTTTCCTAACACTGTACACGCAATACCTTCTTCTTCTGAGAGTTGGGCAAAATCCCCTGTTATCAGCATTTCCCTTATAATTGGTAGCTCTGTTGCTGTTGGGAGATCGCAAAGCACTAATCCATTTAAATGGTCTAGCAACTTGTCAATTACAGCACTCATTTGTGCTGTTTCTTTGATGCAAATAAGTACAGAACCATTGTATTTGATCCTTTGCTGTTATGCTGCTGGCAAAATGCCGCCATAGAATTGTGCTATTTTGTTTTAACTGGCAAATCCATTATTTTCACTCAAGTATAGGTTGGGAAGGAGATGTGCATTAGAAAAAGTTCCTAAAGAAAATTATCCACAATGGGAGATGTTTCAATGCCGAAGAAACATTAAAGCAGCACTATACAAGGACCGTAACATCTTGGTACCAGGCTCTCCTAAGGGTTTGTGTATGACAGAAGAGCTTTCTTCTTTTGCGAGTGATGGGTGGGAGGACCAAGGACATGGAAGGGGAAGTCAGAGAAGTTAGGGGTCAGGCACATGAGCAAGATGGAGTCAGATGAGGAGAAAGGACAGAGTTCTGTGTCGCCTGAACATGTTTGAGGCTATAACATCTGCAATGGAAAGCTGATTGCAGTTATGGAAACAAAACCCAAAATATGGGATGTAATAATAATAATAATAATACATTTTATTTATGGGCGCCTTTCAAGAGTCTCAAAGACACCGTACAAAAATTTAGCAGGTAGAGGAAAACCATGTAAGGGGAATGAAATAAATAGTAGAGACATGACTAGTACACAGATTAAAGACATAATTCAATTCAAAACACAATATGAAGCAATTAATGCACAGATGAAAAGGGAGGGGGACGTGGGGCTAAGGATAGGCAGAGGTGAAGAGACAGGTCTTGAGGCGGGACTGGAAGATGGTGAGGGACACGGAATTGCGGAACAGTTGGGGGAGGGAGTTCCAGAGCCTGGGAGCTGCCATGGAATGGAATGGAATGCTATTTATTGTCATTCAAACCTAGGTTTGAACGAAATTACATTTATTACAGTTTTTTACATTACAAAAAAACCCAAGACCACACTTAACACAGTTTACATAAACATCCTTAACAGTGAGTCTCCAACACCTCCTCACTGTGATGGAAGGCAAAGTCTTATCTCTTCCCTTTGTTCTTCTCCCGCGGTCCAACTGCAGCATCGAGGTGAACTGGGGCTCGGATGTTAAAGCCCCCCGCTTGGTAAGATGGTAAGTCCCGTGGCCATTTAGCTACACGCCGGGTGATGTTAGGCCCCAGCTCCGTGTCCTTTAAACTCGCCACCCCGCGGATCAAGCAGGCCAACCAGCGGTCCAGCAGTCCAACTGCAGCGTCTAGGCGAACTGGGGCTCCGATGTTAGAGCCCCCGGTGATGATGGTAAGTCCCCGTGGCCACTAACCCGCACCGGGCGATGTTAGGCCACGCTCCGTGTCCTTTCAACCCCGCTATTCCAGCGGGAGAAGCTGCCGTTGCGGGAGCTCCGAAAAGCCGTCTCCCACCAGGGACCTGCAAGCTCCCGATGTTCCTGTCCACCAGGCCTGCAGCTGGAGCTTCCGAAGCTCCAAAGTCGGGTCGCAGCCGAGCGCCACCACAGCTCTTCCCGCTCCGAAGTCGGCCAGCTCCGTGATGTCAGGTCCGCAGGCTCCGCGACTGGAGCCCTCAGGTTAGTCCCGGACGGAGGCCGCCGCCGGCTCCTCGATGTTAGGCCCACCGACAACGGAGACCCGTCAGGGAAAATGTCGGGTCCCCGTACAGGGAAGAGATTAAACGGTTTCCCCCACATCCCCCCCTCCACCCCCCACATATACACAGCTAAAAAATAATAAAAACTAAGCTCAAAACACACATTTAACAAGACAAAAATTAAAAAAAGACAAACGGCTGTAGACGAGCCGCTGCCGTTAGGCGCCGCCACCAACCAGCTGGTGGCGAAGGCTCTGTCCCCAAAACTGTGGAGGTTGGACTTGTGGATGGACAGGAGACCAGCTAATGTGGATCTGAGGGACCGTGAGGGTTGGTAGGGGGAGAGGAGGTCAGTGAGATATGGGGGGGGCAGATTGTGGAGGGCTTTGTAGGTGAGGACCAGGATTTTGTAGGTGATCAGGTGGGAGATGGGAAGCCAGTGAAGTTGTTTGAGGACTGTAGTGATGTGATGCCAGGATTTGGTGTGGGTGATGAGTCGGGCGGCTGCGTTCTGGACCAGTTGTACATACAAATAAGGACCAAGCTGCTTGCAGGCATTGCCCAGCACGGTCTGTGGACTTCGGGAGCCACGGTCTCCGGTAGCAAGCGGCCGTTTCAGAACTCCAAGCCGCTGAGAGCGTTCTTCCGATGCCGGAATACCATCATCCCAGCGAGAGGGCCTGAAATATCGGGCTGCCATAGCAGCGACTGCAAAGGCCTCAATAGGCCCCGACCACGGGTGAACATGGAGGATGTGGACTGAACTTTGCTGCCTTCCCTCACAGTGAGAAACGTTGATCCCGGGGTGGGGGGAGGGGAGGGGGGATGTTTTTTATGTTTAATGTTAAATTCTATATTGTGTTTATGTTATTTGTGTGCTGCAATGGCAACTCAAATTTCACTGCACCAATTGGTGTATGTGACAATAAATGTCCTTTGTCCTTTGTCCTTGATCTTTTAATTAGCATGTGGTCAAATTGGACTAAATCTCGCATTCAGTCTTTTGTAAAGATGATTTATCAGTTGAAACAAGGAACTGCAGATGTTGGCCTACAGAAAAGGACACGTCATAGTAGTGGACTAATACAGCAGGTCAGGCAGCATCTATGGAGAACATGGATGGATGACGTTTTGAGTCGGGACCCTTCTTCAGATGGAGAGTCTGAAGAAGGGTCGATAGAGTCATAGAGTGATAGTGTGGAAACAGGCCTTTCAGCCCAACTTGCCCACACCGTCTAGCATGTCTCAGCTACACTAGTCCCGCCTGCTTGCACTTGGTCCATATCCCTCCAAACATTTCCTATCCATGTACCCGTCTAACTGTTTCTTAAACGTAGGGATAGTCCCAGCCTCAACTACCTCCTCTGGCAGCTTGTTCCATACACCCACCACCCATTGTGTCCAGATCCAAAACTTAATCTAATCATGTTTTCCAGAGATGCTGCCTGACCCGCTGAGTTATTCCAGCATTGTGTGTCTTTTTGATTTTAGATATTATTGCCTTAACACTACTTGCAAATGTACAAGTGCCAGGTTCTGAATTAAATATTTTGTATCCTTTTTAAAATATTCTCAAGTTAAAGATTTTTGAATATCTTACAAATATCCTCTTGCCACATCTCACATTCTCAAATTTTAAGAAAATGGACTGGCCAGATTGCTTAGTTGAAAGCAGGTATAGAGCAGATAGTCTGAATGTCCTCTTCCTGCATCAATTCTATAATTTATATTTGTGAAGCAGGAACAATTAATTATATTTTATCATCTTGAGAATAATGTTCAACATTTCCAACTTGTTTTTCAGCTACTGAGGTGACCAGTCAATGGTTCAGAGATTACGGAAATCTGCTCTTGATAATTGGGGTTAAACATATACAAATAGAGGCAGCTGCATGTTGCATTCGTTTCTGAAATAATATTTTGATAAGATCAACAAAACTGAATTTCAGAAGCAAAGGACATTATGCAGATGCTACCATAGAAGCACATTTAATATACAAAATCAAGGATATATTTTTGTCCCATTTGTTTCTTACATGTGCCTTGATTAAGAACACAAGAACAAGGAGGGTTTTCAGAAATTAAAATGAAATAAACTTCTGCAGTCACATACAGAAGAGATTTGCAAAACCAACAGTGCACAAAGAATTATCAACTGGAGAAAAAAAGATAGATTTGTTTAAATACCATTTCAAATGAAGGGTCTCCAAAGTGAAAGATTGACTCTTTCTTTCCCCCCCCCCTATAAATTCTGCCTGTCCTACTAAGCATCCAGAATTTAGTGTTTATTACAGATTTACAGCATCTGCAAAGTTTTGATTTTGAAAATATAATTTGAGATGACATAAAACAGTTGGATAAAAAAAGACAATAGTGTATTCGAGGACAGACTTTAATGAACTTCAAGTTTTAAAGTCAAAACAAGATCGCTTTTTCAGTGGGGAAAATTATTAAATTCAAAGCTTATCCATTGGGCAATAAGGTAACACAAGAAAATGATCAATTATGACAGCCACCAGGATAATGCACGTTTTTACATACATGACTAATACATTTCCAATTGACAAAGGCTATTGAATTAAAATTCTGCCCACCATTCCTTACCCGTGATGATCACTAATGTACAAGGCATGATTAGTACATTCTCCTCCAAATTGGTAATATATACCACTAATATCAATGGCCCCAGCACCAATCCCTGAGGCACACCGCTAGTTACTTGCCTCTAGTCTGAAAAATAACCTTCCACCATTCCTGACTCTCAGTCTGAAGTCTCAACCCAAAATGTCACCTACTCCTTTTCTTCAGAGGTGCTGCTTGACCCACTGAGTTATTCTAGCTTTTTGTGTCTATCTTCCACCGTCACCCTCTGGCTTATTTCATGAAGCAAATTCTCAATTCTAGCTCTACCTGGATCCCATGCAATCCAAGCTTCCAGAGCAGCCTACCATGAGGAAGCTAATCAAATGCGGCTATGACTAAGGAAATAGTACAGCTGGTACATCAGGCAAGTCCCAAGGGTATCAGATTATTTGGGTTTTACTAGTGACAAGGCTGTAGCCCATTGTCTTCACTAGCATACCCACCAACTTTTTATTTTCCTTCTTTCATCACTCACCTACACTCTTCTCATCAGCTAGTGTGCTGTCCTGACTTCTCATCTACCTCATTGAAGACCTTTGAACTATCTTTAATCAGACTTTATTGGATCTCAATGTTATATCTTTAAGGTTTGAAGGTCAGTTTATTGTCACATGAACCAGTTAAGGTACAGTGAAATTTGAGTTACCATACAGCCATACTAAGTGAAAAGCAACAAGACACACACCATATAAAAGTTAACATAAACATCCATCACAGTGGATTCCACATTCCTCACTGTGATGGAAGGCAATAAAGTTCAATCTTCTGCCTCTTCGTTCTCCCGTGGTCGGGGCAGTCAAACCATCTGCAGTCGGGGCGATCAAAGCCCCCGCATCCGATGATCGAAGCCCCCATCGGGGTGATCATAACTCCCGCGGTATGGAACTAAGTCGGCCTCTTCTTACCAGAGACCGTGGGCTTCACAATGTTAAAGTCCACATTTACTAAATGCTGTACCCTTTATCTTTTATCAGTGCACTGGGGATGGCTAGATTGTATACATGTATAGTCTATTCTTTTACAGGATAGCACGGACAGTGGCGCAGCGGCATAGGAGACCGGGGGTTTGATCTCAACTACCGATGCTGTCTGTGCGGAGTTTGTACGTTCTTCCTGTAAGCGCGTGAGTTTTCACCAGGTGCTCCAGTTTCATTCCACATTTCAAAGACGTGCAGGTTTGTAGGCTGATTTGCTTTGGTATAAAATTCTCCCTAGTGTGTAGGATAGAACTAGTGTACAGGTGATCGTTGGTCAGCGAGGACTTAGTGGGCTGAAGGGCCTGTTTTCATGTTGAATCTCTAAACTAAAATTTAAAATATCTCACTGTAGCTTGGTACATGTGATAATAACAATAAACTAAACTAGATCAATGCTGATTTGGGGCAGTCAATTAACCCACCAGCACATCTTTGGAATGCAAGAATCTTTGGAATGCAAGAAGAAACTAAAGCACTGAAGGTGGGGGGGGGGAAACAAAAAAAATCAAACAAAAAAAAAAAATCACAAGGCAAACTTCATGTAGCCAACACCCAGGGTCAAGATCAATGTTGTGCTCTCAGACCCTCTCGCTAACTGGTGCTCTGTGGCATCACTTGCATTAAGCAGAATTGTTCCCCATCAGTAAAACAGCTGATGCTAATAAAAATGAAACATTCTATCAAATCTAGTTAAAATGCAGCACGCTGCTGAACTTTAGTTCAGACAAAGGGTTCACGTATATGATTTTGTGAATCTATATCTTGTCACATTAAAAGCATATGGTAAAGTCAAGGAGATATAGGATGAGGTACACTGCAACAAATCTAATATCCCATATTTTCCACTGCATCTCAATTTGCTGCACCATGCACTGACATATCTCAATGGCACACACTGAAAAACAATTCTCCAACTGTTACACAGATGTCAACAGCACAGACTTGGTGCAACTAAACACAACAGATGGAATTCATAACAAAATAAACAGATACATGTTAACAATTTAAATTAGAAAGAAAAAAAATGATTCAGTTACAATACTGAAACATTGATTTAGCAAACATATTTGGGTTGATTTATGTATTTTACAAATTTAGTTTTTCAGTTTCTCCTGAATGAGGAATCTTCAATCATAAATAATCCTTAACATATTATGGAAATAAAGAAGTGACAAGGGAGATAAATCAAAATGATGGCTAATTATAGTTGCCAAGGGGATCAACAGATGGGAAAATAATGGTGCTGGTATGTAACAATGATATACTTAGTCTTTCTATTCTCCTCGTATCTCTAAATCTCAAAGTACAAAAATTACTGCAACTAGAAAATAAAATCAGTCCCACCTCCCCTCTGCCATCACTAGCAAGGAACAAACTTCAATAAAGAACACATCTAAATAATTTTAAAGCATATTTTGTGACATAACAGCCTTTTTATTACCTTAATTTAATTATTTACGCTTATGACTGCTTAAAATAGCAAATGAACCAACACTTAAAGTATTGATTTTAGAGATAAAGGTCGGCATCAGAGGCTATTTCACCGTCTTCAATTTAGTTTTATATAACACATTTTTTAATAAAGTATAGCAAGGTTAGCATTGGATGATCCTAGCAAACAAATGCAAGAGAAAGAGGCGACGATGGGGGTAGGAGGACACTAATGCAATCATCAAGAAAGCTCATCAGCACCTCTACTTCCTGAGAAGATTATGGAGAGTCGGTTTGTCAAGGAGGACTCTCTCTAACTTCTACAGGTGCACAGTAGAGAGCATGCTGACCGGTTGCATCGTGGCTTAGTTCGGCACCTTGAGCGCCCTGGAGTGGAAAAGACTACAAAAAGTAGTAAACACTGCCCAGTCCATCATCGGCTCTGACCATCCTTCCATCGAGGGGATTTATCGCAGTCGCTGCCTCAAAAAGGCTGGCAGTATCATCAAAGACTCACACCATCCTGGCCACACACTCATCTCCCTGCTACCTTCAGGTAGAAGGTACAGGAGCCTGAAGACTGCAACGACCAGGTTCAGGAATATCTACTTCCCCACAGCCATCAGGCTATTAAACCTGGCTCAGACAAAACTCTGAACCCATAATTTGTTATTTGCACTTTATCAGTTTATTTATTCATGTGTTTTGTAGTCAATGCCTATTATGTTGTACTAATTGCGTACAGTTTTGGCATCCAAATCCGAGGAAAGACATTCTTGCCATAGAGGGAGTACAGAGAAGGTTCACCAGACTGATTCCTGGGATGTCAGGACTTTCATATGAAGAAAGACTGGATAGACTCAGCTTATACTCGCTAGAATTTAGGAAATTGAGGGGGAGGGGGGGGGGGGAAGGATCTTATAGAAAGTTACAAAATTCTAAAGGGGTTGGACAGGCTAGATGCAGGAAGATTGTTCCCGATGTTGGGGAAGTCCAGGACAAGGGGTCACAGCTTAAGGATAAGGGGAAAATCCTTTAAGACCGAGATGAGAAAAACATTTTTCACACAGAGAGTGGTGAATCTCTGGAACTCTCTGCCACAGAGGTAGCTGAGGCCAGTTCATTGGCTATATTTAAGAGGGAGTTAGATGTGGCCCTTGTGGCTAAAGGGATCAGGGGGTATGGAGAGAAGGCAGGTACGGGATACTGAGTTGGATGATCAGCCATGAACATATTGAATGGCGGTGCAGACTCGAAGGGCCGAATGGCCTACACATGCACCTATCTTCTATGTATCTATGTATGTTCTGTTGTGCTGAAGCAAAGCAAGAATTTCATTGTCCTATCAGGGCCACATGACAGTAAACTCACTTGAACTTGAACTTGAGCTGAAAGAGGCTGACTGGACTGAGCGGCAGGAGAAGCAAGCGACGGTGGTCGAGGGGGAGCGGGTAAAGCCACCGCCGACGGCAAGAAACAGCAGCAGGTGAAGAAGGCTCGCTGGTGCACATTGCAAGTCAGGAGCGGGGTCAGAAGTTGTGGCTCTAAATGGCCAGGGAGACCGTGTGAGCTGGGAATGGGTCAGTAATATCATTCACATTCAGTTTATGACGCCCTCTGCGGCTGCTCGTGGAATTGAAACTAAGCTCTTGTCATTTGGGCAGTATTATGGGGGGGGGGGGGGGGAATTGGGGTTTTGGGGCCATTGCAGCTGCTACTATGTTTACATTGTTTGGTTTCTGGTTGGCTGGGATTTGAAATGCCCCGTTTCAGAGATGCTTTAATTAATCTAAATTCTTGTAGTGGCAGAGTAAACGCCCAGTAATGTAACAGCTGACCTACTGATATCCATACTCAAAAGTTGCATTTAAGGTTTTAGAAAACAAAGAATGCACTATAGTGACTATCAATCACATGATGACGACATTAACTGATAATTTCCTGCTTATCCTTTACCACATTAATATTGTGCAATGGACGTGAAAGGCCGATTCAGATATAAACTATATTGGAACCACGTAGGTTTATTCCATTGCAGAGTACAATCAAGACCAATCCCCTCGTTCTCATCACTAAGCATCAGTTTTCGTGTGGATGGAATGCTACCTTATCTGTGATTAACTTAACCATTTTCCCTCAAGATGAGGAAGAATCTGTCTTCCTTTCACTCACATCACAAATTCACCCCATTAAGAATCATAACTATTAACCCAATGCATCACAAGAAAACAATTGTTATGTCCCCCCCCCACCCCACCCCACCCCAAAGTCCCAGCAATGCAATATAATGGCCAGAATCTGTGGAACTAAAATGGCAAGCTCAGTGTACGCCACATTTTATTCATTGTACAAAAGCCAGCTATTTGCCAAGACAAGATATGACTCAAACTCATACTTGGTGGCTAGTTTTTGCCACAGGTGCCACAAACAGAAGTTTGACGTGAAAATCTATGTAAACATCAAGAAATTAAATAAAAATAAAATCAAATAAATTTAAAATTAAACCCACTGCAGTAAATTGGCAAGAATCGTGTGAAAGGAACAAATGAAACAGAGAGTGTGTGTGTGTGCGTGTGTGTGTGTGTGTGTGTGTGTGTGTGTGTGTGTGTGTGTGTGCACATCTGCTCGAAAAAATTACACCCTGACGGCATTTTTTTCCATATTCCTGTAAAGTTTTATCCCGTGGATTCCAAAATTGCCTTATCGGAAAAATTCATACTTTATTTCTCGAGTTATTTATGAAAATCTTCAAAGATTTAAAATATCTTAGAAATCAAAAACTGCTGGCTTTGGCCGATGACGTCACAATGGCTGCACGTTGTGTTTATGCGCTGCGAGTCATGTCACCCGGGCTGCGCCACTCGCAAGACCTTTGAAAAAAAAAACCAGCCAAGTACACAATACGAGAAAGAGGTGTAGGACATTTGGGCCTCCCTGCCTGCTCACCCATTCAGTGAGAACATAGTTCTTTTATCTTAAAGCCACTTTTCTGCACTAGTGTCAAATCTCCTGATTCTCAATATATAAATAATTTCTATCTTCACTATATAGCCATTCATTGTCCTTGAGTGGAGAACTTCAAACATTTACTACACTTAAGCAAATCAATTTCTTGTCATCTATGTGCTGAATGAACAACTCTATTTTGAGACTTTTGGCCCTGATACTAGAAATTTGAACCAGGGAATAGATCAGGTTATCAAGCTCCATTGAGCGTTGTTGGTCTCTGTGAGATCATGTCTTCCTCTAATAAGCTGTATAATCTCTTCTTGTGTGACAAACAAGCCAACTCAGCATTCAATCAGGATATTACAAATGTACCCACTTGACTCCAGACCTCACAGCCATGGTCCAAAAATAGATCATAGAGCCAAATTCCTGAGGTGAGTGACATCCTTGACATTAGGCAGCATTTCACGGAGTATGATCATGAACTCAATTAATTCAATGGATAATAAAGGGAAAACACCCAGAGGAAGATAGTTGTGGATGTCAAAGGGACATCGACCTCAGCACCTGGTTGCCAAAAGGTTGTCGACCTGCAGGAATTCCTCCGAGTCCAAAGTGTCATCAGCTGCATAATCCATTGCTTTCTTCCCTCGCAAGGTCAGAAAAAAATAAGTTCGCTGATGATTGCATAATGTTAATTTCCATTTGCAAATTCTCAATGAGTAAAGCACCCCATGCTTGTAAGACTCGGACAACATCCATTCACAGGTTAAATAGTACCAAATAATAATCGCACCAGTAAAAATTGCCATCTCCAATAAGAGATAGGATAACAGTGGTGTGCTACCAGAGTCTCCAACCATCAACATCCAGGGGTCATCAGTGATAGACACTTTACAGGGCCAGCTATATAAATACTGTAGCTCAAGAGCAGGTCAGAGTCTGGATAACCTGTAGCATGTGACTCGCCTCATGAACCCTCAAGGCTTTTGCATCATCTGCAGGTCAGGAGCATATGGAATACCCTGTACTTGCTTGGATATGTACAGCAGCAACAACTTAAGACATTTAACACCACTGTCACTGGATCCATAGACAAATCTCTACATAGACAAACTGTCATACAGCATGGAAATAGACCCACTGAGTCTGCGACAACCAGCAAGCACTCATTTACAGTAATCCTATTTTATATTTACTTCACATTCCCAAAACAACACCAACGACCCTGAAAATTTACCACACCGATGCCATTTATCCATAATAACTTTGAGATGTGGGATGAAACGAGAGGAAGCACGCAGTCACAGGGAACATTTGTAATCTCCAGACAGGCTGCACCAGAGATTGAAATCAAAGCTAGGCAGCTGGAGTTGTGAGGCAACAATTTCTACTCTGCACCCATATAGGATTTCACTTTGTTCCACATTGGAAGAAGCGTTTCGGACCGAAACGTTGCCTGTTTCCTTCGCTCCATAGATGCTGCTGCACCCGCTGAGTTTCTCCAGCTTTTTTGTGTAACCTAGGATTTCACATTGATCGGAACAGAAATCTGATCAGTGAGAACAAAACGAGTCTCAGGAAAGAGAAACAAATATGAAGGACAACAATGCATTCAAAAATTGCAGAGGGGGGGGAAGGCAGTTGGCAAAGTCAGAAGCATATTTGAGATAAAGGTCATTTTGAATTAACTCCAAGCAGTTTCTTTCTCAGTAATTTTATAATTCACAATTAACTTTATTTTATATTTAAATACAATTGTTTCGTGGGATTCTTTCTTGTAAAATCCTGGACAGAATACAAGTAAAACATTGTTTCATTCTTAGATAACCAGCGACATGATTTTTTGATACGAGGACTGCAGATGCTGGTTGGCTGAGTTACCCTAGCACTTTGTATCATTGTTTGATGCTATGTTGGAATTATTCTTGTACTTTTTTTTTTATGACCATTTAATATGATCAATGCTGTCCTCCAACCTTTGTTCGTTTTTTTTCCAAAGATACAAAAATGTGTTCTGGAAATCCACATAAATCCCAACAGCTAAAAGAAATTGTTGAAGTGAGGTCAGTGAGCCATCTTGCTGTATCCAACTCTTTAGTGGGGCCCAAATACCACCCTAATGAGCCTGTCCCACTTAGGCGATTTTTCAGGCGTCTGCCCGCGACTGTCAAGTTGCTGGCAGTCGCCTGAAAAACCGGCAACAGGAACGGCGACTGTCAGAGTGGAACACACACACATCGCAAAGGCGGGGGACAGGGCAAGTGGGGGAACGCTGTCTGAGATTCACACTGTGCAAAACCAAGGTGATACAGTCACACACCACAATGAACAGGAAGGTTGGCGCTGTAATTAGGAACGGCGACTGTCAGAGTGGAACACACACAAACACATCGCAAAGACGATGTACAGGGCAAGCGGGGGGAGCGCTGTCTGAAATTCACACTGTGCAAAACCAAGGTGATACAGACACACACCGCAATGAACAGGAAGGTTGGCGCTGTAATTAAGACCGCTAAAGCACAGCAAGTTCTTTACAAGGGGGTTGGGGGGGAGAGAAGGAGTGGAGACAGCTTTTAAGAAGCCAGAGATTTTATGTATTATTACTGGGCAGTGCATATTAAGAATATGATTTATTGGTTGGATAGTTCTACACAACAGACAGAATGGATAAAAATGGAGAAGGAGGATTGTCATCCTTGTAATATAGGAACGATCCTCTTTTCCCCCAAAAAACTGAATAACACAATATATAAGAAGAACCCAATTATATATGGTACAATAAGAATTTGGAAACAAATAAAATTATCTTTAAAATTAAGAAATCTATCACTGTTAATGCCAATTGCGAATAACCCTTTATTTAAACCATCTCTTATTGATAAGACATATAACCAATGGGAAAGTCTCGGAATTAGAAGGATCAGGGATATGTACGAAACAGGAAACCTACTATCATTCCAACAACTACAATTAAAATTTAAATTGAAAAACAATCAATATTTTAAATATCTTCAGATTTGCGACTTTGTGAAAAAATATATACAAGGATATCAAAAAGTAACTCCTGACTTATTGGAAGAAGCAATGAATATTGAAGCTGACTCACAAAAATTAATATCCTATTTATATAATAGTATTCTAAATATAGACCTACCATCGACAGAGGTACTTAGAGAAGAGTGGGAACGGGAATTAATGATAAAAATTACGAAGGTTAAATGGGAAAAATACCTGATATATATTCACAAATGTTCAATTAATGTAAGACATAATCTAATACAATTTAAAATTGTACATAGATTATATTATTCAAAAACAAGATTGAACAAATTTTATCCAAATATATCCGCCACTTGTGATAAATGTCTAGCCCAAAAGGCAACTATAACACACTCCTTAGTTTCCTGCATAAAACTTTATAGATTTTGGAATGATATTTTTGAAATACTTACAAAATTATTCAAGACAAGAATGGAACCTAATACTGAAATGATTATATTTGGTGTAATGGAAGATGGGAATAAATTGAACACATCTCAAAATCTATTCCTTAATTATGGTTTAATAATAGCAAAAAAATTAATACTTAAATTTTGGAAGGGTACATCAATACCAACGCTTAAAATGTGGATTGCAAGTATGTTGGACACTGCTCATCTTGAGGAAATGCGATTCCTCCTAATGGATAAATCAGACCAATTCATAACGAGTTGGTCTCCATTCGTCGTTTTTTTGGAATCATATGGTGTAACACAATTGTAAAAAATAACTGTTTCAGGACTGGACGAGGGTTGGTCAAGACTATAAATAATGATCTCCTTTTCTTTTCACTATTTTCTCTCTCAACTTTCTTCATTTACTCGTTTTCTTTCTTCACACACTATATATTTCACATTTTTCTATCCTTTACTATCTAACCTCTTTTTCTTATTCTCATCTTTTTTCAATGTAAAAAAAAAAAAAAAAAGAAGTTGTACATAAAATGTATTATGAAAATATATATTAGGCACTTTGGGTGCCATATGACTGTGCTTACTTCTAATAAAAAAATAAAATATTAAAAAAAAAAAAAAAAAAAAAAAAAAAAAAAAAAAAAAAAAAAAAAGCACAGCAAGTTCTTTACAAGGGGGTTGGGGGGGAGAGAAGGAGTGGAGACAGCTTTTAAGAAGCCAGAGATACACGGCTGTGAAGCTCGGTGGACATTTAACATTATCGATCGATTATCCTTGGTTCTTAAAACTACTGCTTACGTTTTTTTTCCCCCAATGAAATTCACCGGTCAGCACCGGCTACAACCTCCAAGAACTTACGAGAAGCTTCGACCTCCTGGCAACCCATTAGGACCTCCTGGCGACCCACCTACGGCACCAGAATTCTCGCTACTCTCCTTGGCGGCTTCATTCTGGTCGCCGCTAATTTTTCAAGATGTTGAAAAATTTGCGGCAATCATAATGAGGCCGCGACGAGTTCCCTGAATGCGGGAACGCCTCACGACCATGAAGTCAAGTCAAGTCAAGTCAAGTTTATTTGTCACATACACATACGAGATGTGCAGTGAAATGAAAATGGCAATGCTCGCGGAACAACAAAACAACCAAACAAATTATAAACACAATCATAACACACATTATTTTACATAATAAATAATAGAAGGAAAAACATTCTGTACAGTTAGTCCCTGGTGAGAAAGGCGTTTACAGTCCGAATTGCCTCTGGGAAGAAACTCCTTCTCAACCTCTCCGTTCTCACTGCATGGCAACGGAGGCGTTTGCCTGACCGTAGCGGCTGGAACAGTCCGTTGCAGGGGTGGAAGAGGTCTCTCATGATTTTGTTTGCTCTGGAGTTGCACCTCCTGTTGTATAGTTCCTGCAGGGGGGTGAGTGGAGTTCCCATAGTGCGTTCGGCCGAACGCACTACTCTCTGCAGAGCCTTCTTGTCCTTGGCAGAGCAATTCACGAACCAGATGGTAATGTTCCCAGACAAGATGCTTTCCACTGCCGCTGCGTAGAAGCACTGGAGGATCCTCGGAGACACTCTGAATTTCCTCAATTGCCTGAGGTGGTAAAGGCGCTGCCTTGCCTTACTCACCAGTGCTGAGGCGTGTGATGACCATGTCATATCCTCAGAGATGTGGACTCCCAGATATTTAAAACAGTTCACCCTATCCACAGGATCCCCATTTATACTCAATGGAGTGTACGTCCTCGGATGATGTGCCCTCCTAAAGTCCATGATCAGCTCCTTCGTTTTTTTGATGTTCAAGAGGAGGCTGTTCTCCTGGCACCAGAGTGCTAGATCAGCCACCTCCTCCCGGTAGGCCCTCTCATCATTGTCTGAGATCAGGCCCCACCACCACAGTGTCATCAGCAAACTTAATTATTGAATTGGAGCTGAACCTAGCCACACAGTCATGTGTGTACAGGGAGTACAATAGGGGGCTGAGGACGCAACCCTGGAAGACTACTCCCCGGCAACCACCCGCGAACATGTGGCGACTGCATAGTCTCCTGCAGTCGTCTTAAAGGTCGCCCATTAGACTTCCCCAATGATTATTTCCACCCATAATCTACAGGCTTTTCTCATCTATATATTACTAAAAGTCTGTTCTTGACCGGTTTTGGCCATCAATGCTGCGATTTCCGAGAGAACGCCGCCACCTACGGCCGTCATTTTTGGCCACCTTGCTCAGAGCCCCCCTCCGCCATATGTGTGCCGAGGATGTTTCCCGTCAATGAAAAATTACAGAGATATTAATGATTTTACAAAATTCCCCATTCTCTCTGCTGCCCCTGCTGGCGGCAGGGGGGAGGGACTATAAAACCAGGAAGTGGTGTGCCTCAATCAGTGTCTGCAAGCTGGAGCAAGGCAGAGGGTCACATTTCTCTGAGCTGTGAATAATACTGATCACATGTCTACTCAAATGTAAGTGTACTTAGTGGTTCTAAAACACTTGCAGAATGTGTCTATCGGTTCTAAAATGTTTGCAAAAAGTGTTTATTGGTTCTAAAATGTTTGCAAAAAGTGCCTCTTTTGGTTCTACAATGCTTGCAGAATGTGTCTTGTTTGGTTCTAAAATGTATTTTAGGTTCTCCCCCCCCCCCCCCCCTCTCCCCCCCCCCCCCCCCCCCCCTCCCCCCCCCCCCCCCTCCCTCCCCTCCCCTCTCCCCCCCCCCCCCCCTCCCTCTCTCCTTCCCCCCCCCCCCTCCCCCTCCCTCTCCTTCTCCTCCCCCCTCCCTTCCCCCCCCCCCCTCCCCCCCCCCCTCCCCCCACCTCCTCCCCCTACCACCTCCCCACACCCCCTCTCTCCACTCCCCCCCCCCCTCACCCCCCCCCCTCTCAGAGCCCACCCCCTTCCCCCCCCCTACCCTCCCCTCCCACACCCCCTACCCTCTCCTCCACCCTCCCCCTCCTGCTCCCCACCTCAACCCCCCTCTCAGCCCCCCCTCTCTCTCCCCCTCACTCTCACCCTCTCTCTCCTCCCCTACCTTTCCCCCTCACCCACCCTCCCTCTTATCCTCCTCTCCACCCCCTATCCCTCTTGTCCCTCTCTCTGTGTCTCTGTCTCTGCCCCTTCTCTCTCTGCCCTCACTCTCTACCACCGCCCCCTCCCCCCCTCTCTAGGTGTGACTGCAGGTTGGGGGCTATGAGTCAGTAGATAAGGTGTTTATGGGGTAAAAGGAGCAAATTTATAATATTAATATAATATCAAGGGGGTAATTAGCGCGAGTGCGGGGGGGGGGGGGGATAGTTATTGTGTGTGACGCTGCGTGCCGCCTCCCCCCCCCCCCCCCCCCAACAACCGCACGTTGGGGGAACAGACCCAACGGGTCTGCACTTGGTCTAGTATTTAAATATATTCTTCATTGCATAATATAGTTTCCATTAGTGCAAGAAAACTGTTTTAAGCTGTTTCTAATTAATATTTATTTATCTTAGCATGTTATTGTTCTATTTAAACTGTAAAGGTGACATATATACTGTGGCTTCACCCTTACCTAGAGTTTTCAACAGAAAATAACATCTTCTTAAGTGAAATCATCTCTATTGGGTAGCTTCATTTAATCCCCGGTCCCCATAACTGTCAAACTACTAAAAATGTATTTTTAAAAGAGTTCACCATACTCAGACTGCAAAGATTTAACGTTCCTCTTGGCAGTTCTCAATTACAAGTTGCTAACCTATCTTCAACCAAGCATCACCGAACCCCTGCAAATACGTTATCTCTTTTTCAGCTCATGAAAGGAAGTCACTGTTTCTTCAATGTTGAAATTCCAGCAAAGAGTCTGCAAGCACACTCAGAGATATGAAGGAATCCACCCTGGAAAATTTGCTTTGACAATTATTTCCATAAATTACAGTACCCCCCCATCTTTAAGACTCAACATTTATTTGAAGCATAAATATTGTAAAGCACCCAATTATACATCATGTTCCATTAAACAATCACCAGCATACAGTCAACATATGTTTGACACATGCCATAGTTCATCACGTGTGGTGTTAAAGCTGGCATAATTGAAAATTCAACAAAAAAAAATTAAAAGGTCATATTATCCTTTTTTATTACCATACAGAAGCAGCCAAATCAAAGGTGATTTGTCACTTAAACTGGAATACTACATTGCATCAAGTGGCATTAAACAAAAAATACTGACAAACACTTTAACCTCAAAATATTACGATTAATTACATTTGATTGAACAATGGAATAAATATCTAGAATTAGAGGAGTGAATGGCATAAACCTTCAGGCTATTATAAAGCTGTGTAGATATTTTCCAAAATATGGAACATATCCTGTCAGCATTCTTCATCATCTGCTAGAGATTAGAATTGATGGCAACTCATTCTCTTTGCATAACACATTGAATTTATTTTCAAGTGAATCATTACTATTCATACACAAAGTTGACTTTTAAAATGTCATATGTTTGAAATGTCCACTGCACATTTAATTGCTCAACTGCCTCATTCCCAATGGTTTAAGTTCAACAGAAACATATTTTTGTTTACATCATCTCAATTCTACATCTATATCTCTCGTTTCCCTTTCCCGTGACTTTCACTGAAGAAGGGTCTCGACCCGAAAAGTCACCCATTCCTTCTCTCCAGAGATGCTGCCTGCCCGCTGAGCTACTCCAGTATTTTGTGTCTATCTTCGGCTTTAACCAGCATCTGCAGTTCCTTTCTACATATTATTTTTAAGTGGCATGATTGTTAAAGCAAATACTGCACAGCACATGGAAGGAAGTTAATACGCTCAATGGGTTGTGGCAAGACATGGTTTTGATTAATAAACTGGAAATTGTTTTACATATTTATCTACATAAATGACACAACTTCTTTTTGCATGGAAGAGATTTAAAGAATCAAATCTGAAGAACTCACCTAGCCACAGTATCTTTATTATGGCAAAGACAATATTCTAACCTTGCAGACAAATTCTTTAATTTCACTTTCCGCATATGTCAAACTAATTGACTCTTTACACATAACGTTTGGTATGGGATGACAGAAGTACAGAAAAAGAAACATTTTAAATTGCACATCTGAAGATACACAACTTGTTCAAATTTAGGGAACAGAGTGTTTGTCTCATTTTCAAACATTCAACCATAAATGTTTTCTATTCAAAGTCAAATTGAGGATGCTCGAAGCAAATCAACTACAACACATCCATAACTTGGCGCTTTAAAGTAACGTGGGTAGACTGAAAAGTTAAACCTGAAGGAAACAAGAACCAAGTCTGTGGGCAGGTTTAAAAATGTTTATGGTGCTGAAGAAATAGCCAAGACTGAGCAGAGGCGGGAATACAGTGCACAAACTGTGATACTAAACCACATCTGAACCCTCAAACTCATCAGTAATGGAGGTGTTACAATGAAGTCCAGAAAAATGAGGCTGAAGGTCGCCAAGTTTCCAGTTCTTGATTCTATGCAACAACCAACCAATGGAAAACATAGAACCAATATACATCAAATGGAGTCAAGTTGGTCAAGACTACATTTAATTCTTGTTTAGCACAGTCTTTACTAATCATCTATCGTGATCATAATTCTCATTTCCCCTTGCACAGAATATGTTCTAGTAATATTCCGTGATTGTACCCATACTTTTGGGAAGAGGTGGAGGAAGATTTTAGATGAATGGTAGGCTTCAGGATTCCAACTAGCAGTTTAGTCTGCATGCTTATTGAAATCCTGCTTATTGAAAACCTGCCTTTTCCTTTCATCACATTTCCAGATGCCTGAAATCTTCTGCTCTTCAATACTACTTTCTCTTCTCTTCTTTAATCAGAGGGTGGTGAATCTGTGGAATACACTGCCACAGATGGCTGTGGAGGCCAAATCATTGAGTATTTTGGGCGCAGATTGACAGGTTCTTGATTAGTAGGGATGCCAGGGGTTATGGGGAGAAAGCAGGAGTATGTGGTTGAGAGGGAAAGATAGATCAGCCATGATTGAATGGCAGACTTGATGGGCCGAATGGCCTAATACTGCACCTATAATCTATGAACTTCTGCAATAACAAGACATCCTTTTGATTGCATCTTTCATTTTTACAAATTATGTACTTTCTTTATAATTGCTTTTAGCGTGTATTCGTCACTTATACCTACCTAATCACTTTATTTTTGTCACGATCCTCATCCCTAGTCTTGACAAAGAGATATGAAGTAGTGATCCTCTGATATTGGTTGGTCTACTGAATATTTTCAACATTTAGCTTCAGATATGCACCTTGAAATGCTTTGCTTTGCTTTTTTGTTTTAACCCTCAGAAAATATTTGTCACTACAAGCCAAAGAACTATGCAAATCAGGTAATCTCATAAGGCTATGTCCATGGAAATATTAGTTAGCAGAAATATGAACAATTGGTATTTACTAATACTTACCTTACTTACCAGTGAAATATTATTTTTACATTATAACCAAAAGTACAAGTGGTCACATTTGAACCACAAGTTAATATGATTTTACATATCCTCGTTGTTTCCCCCCACATGAATTATTTGGAAGGGGTTGAAAAAACACTGATAGATAGTTATGTACACCAGGTAAATTTGAATTGAATAAGTCTTTGAGGATGTATTATTTCCAATGTAATAAGCTAGTGCTGAGTTGAAACATATTCATAATAGGAGACACCAATAATAATGGCACTGAATGGCTAAGGTAGGTATTTAGTGCCAGAAATGCCATTTAGCACTGTGCAACACATGTCTAAATAGTGTATGTCTTGCTGCATTTGTTTTGTCATATACATCACGATGCAATGACATTTCTTGTGTACTGTGTAGTCTATAAGCTTCATGCAAACATGATAATGATAAATACAACAATACAATGGCAAATGTAAAACAGCAGAATGGTGCAAAGATCATAGTGCCGATTTGGAAGTCCAAGCAGCTGAGAATGTTCTCCCGTTCCGACGTTGGATGGTGACGTCCAAATTTAATTGTACCAATGGCCATGGGGGGGAGGGGGGGGGGAGGTCCAAGAGGGGGGGGGCCGTTGGAGACGGGAAAAGGGATAATCAATGGGGGCGAGGACTCCTTCCCATGGAAGAACAGTGTGAGGCGGAGGCGATGGAAGAAGAGCTCCAAATCGCGGCGGGCGCGGAACTCATTGAGGTGGGGACGGAGGGGGACAAAGGTGAGACCTCTGCCGAGGACAGACCGTTCGGTATCAGAGAGGGGGAGATGGTGAACACACGGCAGGGATGGGGTTTGGGGCCGGAGGAAGGCAGGTGAGTGGACGGAGGCCAAGGCGATGTCTGGGGGGGGGGGGGGGGGGGGGGGGGGGGGGTGTGTGGTCAGGGGGGGGGGCATGAGACTGTAGTGTGGGTGGGGAAGAGCAGGAGTCACATAGTTTGAGGGGGATGGGAAAGACCCAGTGGAACAGCCACTGAAGTTACCAGGGTTAGGGGGACTAGCACTAGGACCCAGCGCAGTCAAACCCGGGGGAGTGGTAGTCTGCAGCGTGGAGACTTCAGGCCCGGTGCCGAGTCCAGGCCGCAGGTAAGGAGACGGCTGCGGGCTGCTGGAGGGAGATGGGGTGGCCAGAGTCAGCGGGCAAAGAGTAGGTCCCGGTGGGCGGAAGGTCGGTGGGGCGGCGAGGTTCAACGCGTCCGGTGAGGCAGTGAGGCGAGTGGGCCCCCCTAGATCTCGAGGGCCCCCCTAGATCTCGAGGCCCTAAGCTTAAGCTTGTCTAGCTTATACGTAAATCCGGCCCTGACTAGCAGCTTGTCCGTTACGGCGCCAATTTCTGCCGTTTTTCTGATCCAGGTAAGTTGATTGTAGCTGTAAATTATCTATAGTGCATCTCTAGAAGTGTGAGATAATCCTTGTGGACGTGGAATCTCCTCAAACATCAAAGAAAGTTAATAAGCTGATGCACTTTCTTGATCACCACATCAGTTTGAAAGGACATGACCAGTTTGCTGGTCATATGGGTGCGTGGGAATTTGAAGCTGTCCACCATCTCTTCAGCAGCTCCATTGCATTCACCCCATCACTTCCTTCCATCAACAACCAATTATTTTATTTATGTTAAGAGCTGTTGTTCTGATACCATGACACAATATTTCTTATCTCATTCCTGCCCCATCGTTGAATGTTCATCCAGCCGACTGGAGAATTATCATCAGCAAACAAAGATCGAAGCGGCAATGTACTTAGCCATGACAGTCATGGGTTCACGAGGAATAGAGAAGGGACTCTGCACACAATGTTGAGGAGAACCAATGTTAAGGGGCAGTGCAGAGGAAATTTATGACCAATTTTAACTGACAGACCTGCAGGTCTGAAAGTGCAAATGCCAGTTGCAAATGGAGGCCCCAAGGCCAAAGCTCTGGAATTTAGAGGTGAGATTATTTGATATAATAGTGTTGAAGGTTGAGCTGCAGTCCATCAATAGCATTCAGACATAGGTTTTCTAATTATCAAGGTGATCCAGAGTGGAACGAGGCACAAGGCAGATGGCATCCTGCATGAATCTACTTTTCCTGTATGTAAATTACAAGGCATGTGGACTGGTGTTTTTTTTTAAATTTTATGAGGTATTACTAATCTTTCAAAGCATTTCATAAAATGTTCAATGTTAGAACCACTAGGTGATGGTCGCTGAGACGGGTCACTTTACTTTTCTTGATGACTGGAATGATAGAGGATTCCTTGGAGCAGATGGGGACAATAGTCTGTTGAAGTGAGAGATTGGAGATCTCAGAAAACACTGTGGCTAGTTGATGGCCACACAATTTCAGAACCCACCACATCTGGGTTGGCCGCTTTCCGAGAGTTTACCCTCATGACAGCAGATCCAATTTCTGCCAGTGGCAGGGGGTCGCAGTAGTAAACTCATCTTTGTGGAACTTAGATTGCTTGCATAAAAGTCATGAACTCATCCGGTGTGCTTCTTTTGTGTACTGCAAATCAACTGAACTGTAAATCATTACTTCTGCCTTTGATGGAAAAGGCCATTGCAAAAATAGAATTCCTGCAGAAACACAAGTCTTCCACTGCTATTTATTTCACCTTCTGTCCTAGTTTTTCTTTATTTTTAAAAAATGCCATCCCATTTTGTTCTGCGCCATCATCTGCCGAAGTTGTGCTTTGACATTTAATTAATGGATTTCTACCGTATTGTTTTTTGGCTTTGTATAATTCTTTCCGCTCCTTCCTTCCCCATTGTTCCACACGTAGTGCACTTGCTTCCAACCTGTTTGGTCTATGAATTGATCTATGAAAGATCTTGAAAATAAGGGCCTGTCCCACTTTGCGATTATTTCGGCGACCGTTGACATCATTGACTGACGTATCATGTCATGGAAAAATTAGCGGCGTGATGACATATGACACGCTGTGTTTTTTCAAGAGTTGCAACATTTTTTTTGTCGCCGATGGATTTTGAAATGTTTGACGACACTGATATGACGCTGGTAGTCGCTGAAAAAAGTCACCATGTGGGACAGGCCCTTTACTTTCTCTGCACAACTGATACCTGACCTGCTTAGAATTTCTAACAGTGCCCGTTTTACTGTTTCAGATTTCTCTGATCCATGAAATTTTGAATTTGATACAAATTATCTTGTATTCTCTTTTTTGTGCATCCAGTAAGCAAGTGTTACCCTTTCAATTTTTAAAATTGTTCCACTGTGATGTTAAATATAAATGGAAATGTTTTTCCTTTAATTTATATAAATAGTTGTTAACAATCTTAGCTTTAAATAATATAAATATTTAATTTGCTAAATGCATATTTTCATAATCTGGCAATTGTGTTCATTCAAGTCATGAAAGTGCAGATATGGTGAGCATGATATTAATAATAAACACTTACAATAACTGCCTTATTAGATTAGAATAACATGCAAGAGTACCATGGTACATTTACTATTCAAGTTAATGTGTACACCATATTAGCTACCAGGTGGCTGGAGTTGTACAATAAGTTAGATTGACATGTTATATTTGGCACCTTTATGACACAAATTAAAAACATATTTCACTTCTAATATTTCCCATAATACTGTCTGCTGCAATCAGCTTGATTCTCAAATACTATAGTGAAATGAAATAATGTAATCTTATTTTACGAGTTTACAAGAAATAAAATGCATTAAGTTGCAATGCTGTTCTATATTTAGAATCCATCATTCACTATTTATCTTCTTCCTACAACTGTGTGTGCCAACAGTCTTCTATTACATCATGTGAGAATGACAAACCATATTGAAATAAGGTTCCACAGTATGGCAGTATGGTAGAACATTAAAATGTAGTGATCTTTCACAAGAGACTGGTCATAAAATCTGGTGGATTTGGCTAAGGAATGACGACAGTGAAGCAAATTCTTTTTTACCCTATAAATGGACACCCCGAAGCCAGACACAAAATGCTGGAGTAACTCAGCAGGACAGGCAGCATCTCTGAATAGAAAGAATGGGTGACGTTTCAACCTGAAACGTCATCCATTCTTTCTATCCAGAGATGCTGCCTGTCCCGCTGATGTACACCAGCATTTTGTGCATATCTTTGGTTTAAACCAGCATCTGCAGTTCCTCCCTACAACAAATGGACACCCCGAATTCAACACACAATGCAAGGTATAATTATGCTTAACTAATACCAAAATCCAATGTAATTTCAGCAGTAGATAATTGAGGCGGTACTACAACGTATGTTTTCATTCAATCATATGAAATACATCCTGCAGCCATTTTTCACATTCTGGCACCTGGTATGATGCATATACCAATTATTGTACAGTAAGATTGCACCATTAGTATAATGATAGCTAGTATTATCCCCTGGGGTGGTCAAGATCATTAAAAAATGTTCATACGCTAAAGGATTGATATTGATGGGCAAAAAAACCACGACAGATGTAGATACAAATTTCAAACAACAGGCTTTTGAAAAGTAGCAAGTGAATTTCTATAAATCCAAACTGACATAAACCAACTTTTTATTGGAAAATATTGTCATGTTACTTTCTGGGTTGTCAGGCTTGATTCAACTGTGATATAGTGGCCTGTGTCAGAATAGCTATACAGGTGCACAACCTTTTATCCGAAAGCCTTGGGACCAGACACTTTTCGTAATTCAGAATTTGTCGGTCTTCGGAATGGAAATTTTTTAGCGTAGATTTTAATGGCTGGCTCAGTGGTAGAGTGTTCGGCTCATATCCGCAAGGTCGCGAGTTTGCGCCTTGATCCCGGCAGTTACTCGGTCGCGAGTTTGAGTCTTCAATGTCGTTTTTTCTTGCAGAATAAATGTTTGTATGAAATGCAGTGTAGGAGAGGTGTACTGACTGTGTGGGCAGAACTTTGGAACTGATTGCCCACCAGTCTAAAAAGCCACTGCGTCTCCCTGTCCCTGGGATAGCAGGGGGCGATCAAACAGCACAATACCCCCCTTCCCCTCCAAAAGGAATCCGCTCCCCGATGGGCCGCCACGGCGACAAGTGGCAGTTTTCCCACAGCCCGAGCAGCACCACCCCAAGAAGACCTTGCACACCATCCGCTTCTGCCCCTACGTGTTCCTCTGGAGTTGGAGCGGGGCTGGGCTGGAGTTGCTGCTGGCTGTGGGTCTCTGGGATCTCCGTGCTTGCAGTGGGCCTGGGGGTCGCTGTCCCGTTGGTCCTGACGTCTCCGGCCACCCCCCTGGACTGGAGCTGAGACTGGGAACTGTACCACCCTTGCCTCCTCCCTCTGCAACTGCAAACAACCCCACTGTCCTGCAAGGGCGGTACAGTTCCCGGAGGATAGCAGGTGGCCGGAGACGTCAGGACCAACAGGAACCCGCTCCCCGATGGGCCCCTACGACGCCCTGAGCTGCGCCCCGTCATCCGCAACCCAGGTTCCTCTGTAGTTGGAGCGGGGCTGGGCTGGGCTTCTGTTGGCTGTGGGTCTCTGGGTTCTCCGTCCTTGCGGTGGGCCTGGTGGTCGACGTCCAATTGGTCCTGACGTCTCTGGTGACTGCACTGGCCTGCTGCCATCGCCGACGTGAAAACAGTACAAAGCCCCCGCGCCGGTGCAATGAGCGGGGAGCTGGAGAGGGGAGGGATGGGGTCACACACATGGCCGGGGAGCAGAGGGGTGTAGGTGGGGTGAAACTGAAGGGAGCAACAATCTGCTGCCGCCTGCACGCCGAGTTAAAAAGTTCCCACGCAAGACTCACGATACACTGTGTGTCGTGAGTCTACCGTGGGAACTTTTTAACTCAGCTGGCAGGTAGCAGCATATTGTCAATTATTAACCCTCCCGCGCAATATACCCTCACCTTCTCTTTTATGAATGGGGATTTAGTTCCCCTTTCTTCGAGGACCGACCGGAGGTTCCGCTGTCACCTCTGCGGGCCGCCCTCGGTGAACGTTTTCAAGGACCTTTCTTCAAGGACCAAAAAAATGTCGCTATTCGGAGGTTTTCGTTATTTGGATCTTCGGATAAAAGGTTGTGCACCTGTAGTACTGTGAACTGTTCTGGTCACCAATCTACATGAAGAATATAATACCACTAGAGAGGGTATCGAGTAGATCATCAAGGATATTGCACGGGTTGGTTAAGTTATTGAACTAAGGGGAGACTAATTAAGCAATTTATTTTCCTTGGAACTAAGGAGACTGAACTGAATTAACTGAAGTGTGAAAAACATATGAGGTATTTAGACAAGATGAAAGATACCACCCATTGCCCCAGCACAGTGGTTGATAATTAGGAGACACAGACACAAGTTAATTAATAGGAATTAGAGACAAGTTGAGGAATTTATTTTTCACCATAAAGTAGTGAGAGTATAGAATTCATTTTCTGAATTGATAGTTAAAAAAGTGATCCACTCTAGTTTAATTACCAATGCACCACTCCACAGCAGATACTATCTCCCTGGAACACCTAGAGAGCAAGGACTCCTATTTAACGACCAAACCTCTGCCTCAACAAATAATCTCATCCAAACACATCTCCAAACTATGGACCCCTCCTCTGCCACTGGATCCTTGACTTTGACCCGCAGACCTCAATCGGTGAAGATAGGCGACAACACTTTCTCCACAATAACTCTCAACCCCCCCCCCCCACAAGGATGCATTCTCCGTCCCCTACTATACTCATGACTCTACAGCCAAATTTGGCTCTAATGCTATCTACAGATTTGAAAACACCACGACTGTGTTGCGCCGCATCACAAATAAGGAACAGTGGGAGCACAAGGAGACAAAGAATTAATGACATGGTATCAGGACAATAACCACTCCTGCAATGTCAGTAAAACAAAAGAGATAGTTATTAACTTGAGGAAGCGTGGTGGAATATACGGCCCAATCAGCATCAATGTAGAATGTGGAAATGGTTGAGAGCTTCAGGGTCCTCTGTGTTATCAATGATATGTCGGACCAACCACACGGATGCAACAGCCAAGAAGGAACACCTCTGCTTCCTGAGGAGCCGCAGAAAGTTCAGCACTTCTCAATAACTCTTATAAACTTCTACAGATGCACCACGGAAAGCATACTACTTGGTTGCTTTACAGCTTGGTCTGGGAACAACAGTGCCCAAGACGGCAAGAAATTGAAGAGAGTTGTAGGTGCAGCCCAGTCCATCACACGGACCACACTTCCCTCCCTCAATTCCATCTACACTTCATGATGCCTTGGAAAAGTAGCCAACATAATTAATACGTCCCACTCAGTCATTCCTTCTTCCTGCTCCCGTGCTGAGAAATATATTTTGCACTCAGTATCTTCCCCTTAGCTTCAACTACTGTGCTGAAGTTTGAATTGATATGTTGAATAGCTGGATCCTATGTGTTTGGATAGCCTGCAAAATAAAACTTTTCACTGTGACAATAATAAACCTAAACCTAAAGATCCTGTAACCTACAAAAGTTACAGATCCTGATCAGAGAACTGGGAGTAATCTAAACAATTCAATTTTTTGCTGATATGAAAATGACGGACTGTATGACTTCTGTCTATAGCATTCATTTCCAAGATTCAATGAAATGGACATGGGCGAATGTCCTTCTCTGCAAATCTAAGTACAAAAACTAGTATAACACTCTGGTGCAATAATGAGGGAACTGCTAACTTATTGAGACAACATTTCAGATGAGGAGCTCCAACTACTCTCCCAGACTTATGTAATGGATTCCACTGCACTATTTCAAAGGAGTACACAAAACTTCACAAGAATCAATCTTCAAAAAAACATGCCTAATCATTATGACAATGTTCTTATGGACCTTTGCTACACTCAAATTGTGTGCCATTTTTCATTCATTACATTTCAAATGTATAAATTACTTCATGGTCTCAAAAGCACTTTAGGGCATCTAATGGTTGTAAAAGGCAGTATACAAATACACAACTTTTTAATCACATCTTAACAACATTATATTAATTGTGCAATAATAAATCATAATCTTGCTTTATTAGTAAAGTATGTTTTGCAACATGTGAGGAATTTAATTTGCAATAAGTCATACCAATAAAAAGCAACAGAACACACAAGATACATTTTAACGTAAACATCCACCACAGTGACTCCCCCACATTCCTCACTGTGATGTACACTACAGGATATTATTAATATTTGAATGAATGTGATCATAAGATTCCAGGATCACCATTTACTCATTCCCTTCCTCTTTCCAAACAGTCTCCAATAAACCTCTTAACTCTAAATATTTTTTTAAACTGTTTTGAAGTAAATTTATGAAATTTGCACCAAGACAGAACAACAGCCATTGTAAGACTGAGACAGCCAAATATTAATACATTACAATGATAGACATTTGGAATAATTCAAAAATATTACAAAGTTTATGCATTTAAATTATGTCACAAAATAGATGCAATATTACATGAAAGCATAATTGTAACAAACAGAAAAGGACCAACAAAATTAGTGCTTCCTATATGACATGGTTCATTATGTAATCATAAACTTGAATATAAATTTTTGAAAGACATTACAACAATTTTGAAACCATGTTACTTTGACTATTCAATTAATCAAAAGACAGATATTACTGAAGACAATATGATGAAACCAAAGCACTGGCTCAGTATATCAAATTAAAAAATAAACACAGAGAGACGAGAGATTACATGTTTAAGAAGGAACTGCAGATGCTGGAAAATCGAAGGTAGACAAAATTGCTGGAGAAACTCAGCGGGTGAGGCAGCATCTATAGAGCGAAGGAAATAGGCAACGTTTCGGGCCGAAACATTGCCCGTTGTCTGAAGAAGGGTTTTGTCCCGAAACGTTGCCCATTTCCTTCGCTCCATAGATGCTGCCTCACCCGCCGAGTTTCTCCAGTATTTTTGTATATGAGAGATTACAGATGCTCGAGTGGAGCAAAAAACAAACTTTTGGAAAAACTCAGTGGGCAAGCAGCAACTGTGGAGGCCCTGCATCAGAAATTAATCTACTAAATTAATAACTAAAACTCTGATTGTGCTCTTCCGGTTTGCGGGATTTTTCTACTTGCGCAAAAACAGTCCGCGGTAGCACTACGATTTTTCGCCAGGTTACTCACTGTTCTCCTGTGCTGCGAGTGCAACAAGTTTTGTTCCTCATGGTGGCATATTATAAAAGTTATTGAGGTGTAAAAATATTAAAAACTGCACGTGCGCAGATTCCTTCAATCGGCACCATGCAGATTGGTCTCTTCTCCTGTCAGTCAATGCCGCAGCCGGATGGCGACGCCCCTTGCTGCACCACAAGCAGCGGCCTCTCCTGCCTCATTCACAAACTCTTCTCTCACCTCCTCACAGTAACTTGTCTATCGTCTCCCCCCCACCACCAGCAGCAGCTGCCGGGGGGGGGGGGGGGGGGTTCAGTGGAGGCCCAGGTCTCATCTCTCTCTCTCCCTCATCACTCACCCCTCTCTCCTACCCGCCCTCTGCGGCAATGGAGGTCCCGTTTACCCGTCTCCTCCACTGTGGTAACTCACCCTCACGGCCTTCCCGGAGATCGGCAGCAGCGGGCGGGTGGGCACGCGCCGAGCGGCAACAGCAGGCGGACGGACAGGGACAGGCTGAGTGGCGGCTGAGCCGGAGTGGGCAGAGGGAGGGAGAGTCGGGTTGCAGGGTGGCCAGACAAACGCAGAGACACACACAGAGCAAACTTGTCCAATCATCAAGTCAACTGGATCTAAATCACAGCAACAATGAATGGCCTCTGGAGGAAGGAACTGCAGATGCTGCTTTTCATGGAGGGACGGTGGGAGTCTGGGGGTAGGGGAAAGGAGAGGTGAGGGGAAAGAAGAGGGTGGGTGAAGAGGAGGGGAGAGGGTACGGGGGGGGGGGGGGGGGGGGGGAGACGAGGGGAAATGAGCCGTGCCTGTGCAGTTGGGGATATGCGTAAGTGGTGCAATATTGCATTGGGGAACGGGTTGCGTTGGGGGACCAGGCCTCCCGTGTGACAGCGACCCAACGGGTCCCACTTAGTCTAGTTTATTACGTAATTAAACATAACATTAAACTTTTTTGCTGTTATGATCAATATAATTTCAGGAATTAATCCAATCTGTCAGCAATAGAGTAAAAATAATAAACAATGCATTAATTACAGCTTAAAGTCCTACTTGAAATAGAATTGCATAAAAACCTTAGCATTACGAAACATTACCAGATCCAATTTAAGCCAATTTATTCTTCTAGAATTATGAGTGGTCCGTATTATAGAAAAGATGTGAAAAACAGATTCTGAATTCAAATCTCTGAAAGTAAAAGCCAAGCACTTTGCCACCACATCCACTTGTTATTTTTCTATAAAGTGCACAACTTGAATTAATACATTGGTGTATTTTAAATCCTCCCCCATTTCCATGGAAAATAAACGTGAATTCGAATCATAAAGATATTTAGACTATTATCCAAAACAAAATGATAAAATCTTCACATATTATTTCCTCTGGAAATAAACACTATATGTCAGTGTGTAGCTTAACTATATTGTTTATTTAGAAACATTGTTTATTGCAAAATTTTAATATCATAATTAGCAATTATATGTCAAAGGTTAGATTGTGAATCAAGTTTAAATTGTAATTGCACATCTAAAAGCCACTTAAATGCCACAATTGTATCTATTTTAATAACATGCATACATAGCAAAATTTAATTGAAATTGCCATTCTGTATTACATCAATGACACAGTCACCTTGCTATCTTGAAATAATAATTATAGTCTTTCCTTAAATCAGTTTCTAGTTTACAGGATTAACTTCATTATTCAAATCTTTCATTAAGTGGTGCTATCCTTACTTATGATTGCTCATCACATAATTAAGATTGCACATTACCAAATGTTGTAATTATCTCCAGCCGCAATTGACATAGTTTACATGCTTAGGATATCCACTCTTCCAATGGAAGATAATATTCAAGTGATTTCTATAGGAATTTCTTTCAGACGAATAAAGTTACATCTTATTTGCTTCAGCAAAGTTACTGTCACTGGAATGGAAGCATTCTAGGGAGACTTCATGGTATAGTGATATTTTGTATATTCTAGTGTTCTGTGAACAACTCCTGTGGATCTAAATTGTCTTGCCAACACTGACCATACTAAATGGTACGAGACACATTTCAAAATGTAGTGGCACCTATAATTATAAATAAAACATTGGCTGACCTAACTGTAACCACATACACAACAATTATGAGAAACCAGATGATAACAGTGACAATGATATAATACACTCACTTCTTAAGGTCCTGTAAATCATAAGTTCCTGTACTAACTCTACTGAGGAATAATTTAATTAATGAAACATGACAGAAAATACATTTATTAAAAATTGTGATAAATTATTTAAGTGGAAAGAGAAATGGCAGATGGAGTAGAAAGTCAAATGTAAAGGGAAAGTATTCAGTTATAACATGGCAAGACCCTTAACAGCACTGATGTACAGATGGATCTTGGAAGTCCAAGTCCACAGCACTCCGAAAGTGACAACGCAAGCAGATAAAGTGGTAAAGGAGGTATTTGGTATGCTTGCCTTCATCTGCTGGAGCGTGGCTATAAGAGTCAATAAGTCATATTGCAGCTTTATAGGACTTTGGTTAGGTGCAATTGTGAGAATTGTATGCAGTTCTGGTCACCGCATTATGAGAAGGATGCATTTTGTTTGTTTGCCTTCATTAGTCAGGGCATTGAGTATAAGAGTCATGGAACATCAGTTATTCTGCATTTGGAGTATTGAGTGCAGTTCTGATCACCCCATTACAGGAAGGATGTGGAGGCTTTGGAGAGGGTGCAGAAAAGGTTTACCAGAATGCTATCTGGACTAGAGGCTGTTAGCTATACAATGAGGTTTGATAAACTTGGATTGTTTTTGCTGGAAGGCCAGAGGTTGAGGGAAATCCTCACTGGAGTATATAATATGATAGGGTAGACAGTCAGAACCTTTTTCCCCAGGGTGGAAACGTCAAAAACTGGAGGCCATAACTTTAAGGTGAGAGGGGCAAAGTTTAAAGGAGATGTGTGTGGCAAGTTTTTTTTTTAAAGGGCGGTGGTTGCCTGGAACGTTCTGTCAGGAGTGGTGTCGGAGGCAGATACAATAGAGCCTTCTACTTGGATATGCAGGTAATGCAGGAATATGGATCACGTGGAAACAGATGGTGTGTGTAAACTCACGTGTAAACAGGTGAGAAACAGGTGAGATTGGCATTGTATTCAGCACATTGCTGTGTTCTATTGCTCTATGTTCTAAATACATCTCCCTACAGTAATCAACATAACTCATTATGCAATTCACCCTTCCTGATACACATAGTCTTGTAAAAGCATTGCTAAGCAACTCAATTCTATAAAAAGACACCCTATCAGGTTTGTAGCACAGTCTTGATAACATCCTCGTGAAAATGGTTGGGTCCAGTAAATAGGGATCCACTCCAAAATAAGAGATTTTTTTTCTGCTATTTCAAATTGATCACTTTTCGCAACACACCATCAACATTACATTTCAACTGACAGGGTTCTGGATTGTGTTTGCTCTGAGATAACAGGCTGACAGGACATTGCTGAATCAGAGCCAATGTTATCAGTCAGAATTCACGATGGATGAACATTGAAATGCTGGGGCAAAGTTCACTCGAGATGGGAGCAGAGGAAGGTGGAACATCCCGCTGGGAGCAATTTCGCAGCGGAGCTGGTCTGCGGGGTGAAGGGGGGGTAGGGTGGGGGGGTTGAGGTGTAACCCAGGCGGTGACGGGGGCACTGGGCTCAATGGAAACTCTTCACCACCACGCCGGACAGCTTTTAAATGCAAGCATTATTCCTCCCACTGCTTGTCACCATGGAGACGTTTGCTGAGCACAGCTGCCAGCCATGCACCGGGGCCTGCACCGCCGAGGCAGCGGCACGCCCGGGCCGGGCTGCACCGGGGCCGAAGCGGCGTCCACTCACCTGGGCGCTGAGGTGCCGCGTCGAGCGGCATCCGGGACCACAGCTGCCTGGCGGCCGGCGCCCGCCCACCCGCCGCTCCCACAAACCCTCGCGCTCACTATGCAAATAAGCCCCCGCCGGCTTTGACGCAGGCGCGCCTGTGGTCCCGACGTCACTCTCACTCTCACTCACCCTCCCCCCCCCCCCCCCCCCCCCCCAACCGTCCTCCCCCCACGCGCGCCGGTTTGGGTTTGTCCCCGCGTGAGCGCGCACCGCTGGGCTGGGGCTGGTGGTGCAGTGTTGCAAGGACATTGTCAATGCACCGCAGAATTTCATCGGAGGTCCATATTCGCATCTCTTAATCAGAAATATTGACTGAGATTTGGATTAATAACAGCAAAGATTGTACTATTTTGCAATAAAAAACCCAAGTCAATTTCACATCAATTGTATTATTCAGTTAATTTTTGTTATAGTGTGTGCTGCTGCTGCTGCAGAGGATTTGATCACTTTTCTTCCATTTCTTTCGCCGTTGTGTTGCTAATTTTGAAAGGATTTCGAGAGGAAAACAATCTGCAATGCAGGGTTTTCGCCAAAAATAAAATGTAAATTAGCTGCAAATGTACAGTGACAGTTAAAGCATAAATCCCACAAATAATTATCGACACTTTCATATTAAAATGTCTAAAATTGTCTTAATGTGCTTCCAATAAATATATCAAAAAGATTGTGATTAATTAAAACCAGGACATTTCATATGTTGCCATGTAATAATAACTGCAAATTAAACGTAGTATTCTTTAAAGTGAGGAGTCATGAAAGAAGTTCCCCCAAAAAACAGGAGGAAACACTTATATTGTAGATCATTGACTGCTGCATTTCTAATTTATTTCATGCAGGTGGATGCTATTCTACGTTTTAGAATGCCCTAATATAGCCATTGCAATACATATCCTATTATTTGTAGAAAGGAACTGCAGATGCTGGTTTAAACTGAAGATAGACACAAAATGCTGCAGTAATTCAGCAGGACAGGCAGCATCTCTGGATAGAAGGAATGGGTTACGCTTTGGGTCGAGATCGTTCTGCAGACTGGAGTCTGAATACTTCATCCTCTCCACATCCACTCTATCCAAGCCTTTCACTATTCTGCATGTTTCAATGAGGTGCCCCCCCTCATTCTTCTCAACTCCAGCGAGTACAGGCTCAGTGCCAACAAACACTCATCGTACTGTAGGTTAATCTACTTATTCCTGGGAACATTCTTGTAAACCTTCTCTGGACCCTCTCCAGAGCCAAATATGGTGCCCAAAATTGCTCACAATATTCCATATGCAGCCTTATCAATGCCTTATAGAGCCTCGGCATTACATCCCTGTTTTTGTATTCAAGCCCTCTTGAAATAAATGCTAGCATTGAGTTTGTTGAGATAGAGTGGTAAAGAAGTTGTATGCTTGCCTTCATCTGCTGGAGCATTGACTATAAGAGTCAAGAAGTGGGGACATGGCTCCATGAGGACATCCCGGAGTCTAGTGCGAGTGTGGACGGCTTTCTGACTGTTCGGGCGGAGCGTTGTGTGTGGCCAGTACATTGACACTTGTACACTGTGGGTCTCTGTTTGTGCTGTGAGCCCTGGGGATTCTCACATGTCGTTGTGGTGGCTGTTTAAGTCTACGTTTAATTTTCATGTGGTTATGCATTTTGTGGCTTTTTTGTATGACTGTTGGCAAATCAAATACCTTGTATATTTCCATACATGACTAATAAATTAATTACGTCATATTGTAGCTTGATAGGTCTTTGGTTAGGCTGTAATTGTGAGATTTGTATGCAGTTCTGGTCACCGCATTATGAGAAGGATGTATTTGGTATGCTTGCCTTCATTTGGCGGGGCATTGAGTATAAGCGTTAGGAAGTCATGGTGCAGATCTATAAGACTTTAACTATACTGCATTTGGAGTATTGAGTGCAGTTCTGATCGCCCTGTTACAGGAGGGATGTGGAGGCTTTGGAGGGGGTGCAGAAAATATTTACCAGAATGTTACCTGGACTAGGGGGTATTAACTATAAGGTGAGGTTAGATAATCAAGAACAGTTTTTTGCTGGAAGGCCAGAGGTTGAAGGGAATCCTCATTGAAGTATATAATGTGAGAGGCATAGATAGGGTAGACAATTAGAACCTTTTTCCCCAGGGTGGAAACATCAAAGACTAGAGGCCATAACTTTAAGGTGAGAGGGACAAAGTTTAAAGGAGATGTGTGTGGCAAGTTTTAGACACAAAATGCTGGAGTAACTCAGCGGGACAGCCAGATAGAAGGAATGGGTGACATTTCAGATCGAGACCCTTCTTCAGACTGGAGTCTGAAGAATTCAGTCTGAAGAAGGGTCTCGACCTGAAAGGTCACCCATTCCTTCTATCCAGAAATCCTGAATTACGCCAGCATTTTGTGTCTATCTTTGCAATATCCTATTAAATGATTCAAGACTTTTTGACTTCATGCCAGAGCTGGATGAAGATACTTGACAGCAATGCATATTTTCCTTTTTATTACTTTGGTCTATTTATGGTTTACTTCAATGTAATTTTAGATGTAATTTTCTCTGCATTGATAATCTAGAATACTTCATTAAAATTGTCTCGTGGACATCTATTTTCAAGCACTGTCAATCTCAGATTTCTTTAATATATTCCCATAACAAGCCGACTGACAATCTCAGCCTTCTGCCTGCTGCCACACACAACTCCAAGTAGATCTATTTCTAATGTGTTAATGGAGGCCAACAGGATACTCCACCATAACATCTGAAGTTCCTCTATTAATGTTTCATAGACTTACGTAAAACAGATGTTCATACTGAAGCTCATACACAAACATAATTTGACCTTGTGTAAAGGACTACTCTATAATCCCTTAGTACATGTTAATTAAAATGAAATCCATTCTGTTTATTTGCTCCAAACATTTTGCAACAAGATTCTGCCCACACTGATTATTATTTCTTTGAATGCATGGTTTAAAATACTGTTTTTGTGGCATTAACCTATTTATCTCAAACGTAGATCCACCTATGCTACTCTCATGCTGCATAATGCAGATACTGCATAGATATATTATAATGCCACAATCGATTATTGTATAATGCAACCAGATTAATTATAGTTTGTGCTGTTTTACTCTATTTGTATTACACGTCTGATGTAACAGTGGATAGTGCTTGCAGATGTAATTGTAAATTTATTATACCATACTGTTACTTGCAATTTTTTTTTTGCTTCAGCAACAGCATGAAGGATTGCTTGGATATAGGAATAATTTGGAAAGTTTTTATAGGGGAAGTCAGCAGGAGTAATAGAAATTTGAGGAGCAGCTGGAGCAAAAGTGAATACAGCGGATAAACCTGGGATTCATGCATGTGCAAACTGTAGACAATTAAGAGTCCTGTAAAATGATACCTACTGTGGATGCAATAAAGCTGATTTAGTTCCTCTTTAAAATGACAAGAAACTCGAAGCAATTGTGCTGCAGAATTTTGCCAGACAAATCGTGGAACCCAGATAAAATCGTCATAAGTAACTAAAATAATTCATGCTGCATGATAAAAATAACAAATCTGTCTACAATTGTGCCATTACACAGACAATCATTGGCCAAATTTTAAGTCAGCTGTCTGGAAGTCATTTGCTGCTTTTTAGAACATATCCTTATATCACGAAAAGGTAGAGAAAATGAAGAAAATTATATAAAAGAAAGTGTTGAATAAAATACAACTCGAATATTGACTTTTGTATGTAGTTCTACGGTATACGTTAGCCGACTGTTTTGGGAAATTAAATATTATCCATTGTTTACATGACATTGAGGTTGACACAGCATGTTCGCTGTTTGTCTCAGTACCAAATGTCCCACCTAGCCTTTTTACTGGAATGTAAAATGAGTGTTTATATAAGAATGTCTTTTTGTTTTGTATCTAAATGCATTGGTTAATATATTAATGCAGCCACAACTGAAGTCATCATTCTTGAATTCCCGAGTTAGATTTTTTCCCTCTTCCACTGGTCTATTTTATATTATTTAGGAAGTGAATTTGTGGTATTAGCATTCGGAATTGTTTTCTTTTTCGTGGATTTTGTTTTGGGGCCGTAATTGGTAGTCTAAATCCTGTAACTCCTT
This sequence comes from Leucoraja erinaceus, assembly GCF_028641065.1. Lineage (NCBI taxonomy): Eukaryota > Metazoa > Chordata > Chondrichthyes > Rajiformes > Rajidae > Leucoraja > Leucoraja erinaceus. The sequence continues at coordinate 33,280,175 of NC_073396.1, forward strand.
CCCACCAGCATTGCAGGAGGGAGTATCTTCAATGAGAGATCTGCGGTGATTCAAGGACGTGGCTCATCTCCACCTTCTCAAGTTAATGCGGAACCTACCAGAGACATTGAGAGCTTGCAATATTAATAAATAAAAAGACCTGACTGCTGTGGGCCCAGGCACATGCCTTGCTATACCCACCTGCAATTCATTAGTTCAAGATCAGATAGAACAGGTTTTACAACATACTGAAGACTTTAAACAAATACATTTATTCTAGGGATATGGGATTTGCAGGCTGAGCCAGCATTTAATTGCCCATACCGAATTACACTTGCAAAGGTGGTATTGAGCTACCTTGAACCACTGAGATCCTTGAGGTATGGGTATTCCCTCAATGCTGTTAGATTCAGATTAGTTTATTGTCATGTACACCAGGGTGCAATGAAATTCATTGTTCACAGGAAGCTCATAGAGTAAAGAGTATACAGATAAAAATGATAAATACTCCAATAACACGTTGTTGAGGTGTGGGGGGGGGGGGGGGGGTTGGGGGTTGGGGGGGGGTGGGGGGGGGGGCTTATGGTTATGGGGAGGGGGGGGGGGGGGGGTGTGGGTGGGGGGGTGGTTGTGGGGGGGGGTGTGTGTGTGGGCAGGGGGGTTTGTGTGTGTGGCAGGGGAGTGTGTGTGTGGGGGGGGAGGCTGTGTGGGCAAGGGGGGCGAGGGGTGTGTGCAAGGGGGGGGGGGTGTGGGGGGGGGAGTGAGCTCGGAGAGAAAAGACGGGGCCAGAGCCATGGGGGTAGAGGGGGCATCATGGGGTAGGGGGGAGGATCTAGCGAGGGGGACCAGACGGGTAGTGGCTGGAATTGGCGGTGTGATAGGGACTCACAGCGGGCGCTTGTCGCTGGTCGCTCTCCTCCGCCGGGATCAGAGTCTCCGCTTTACATTTGGCGACATCGGCGAAATCTCCAACTCCGGGCTGGGTTGGGTCACTGACGCTGGGCTGGGTTGGGGGCTGGGCTGGGTTGGGTCACTGACGCTGGGCTGGGTTGGGTCACTGACGCTGGGCTGGGTTGGGTCACTGACGCTGGGCTGCTTGGGGCTGGGCTGCTTGGGGTCGTTTCGAAAATTGGAAACCTCCACCGGCCATCCTCAGCTGCAGTAAAGACACAATGGAGCAGGAAGGGGGCGGACGGTCCCTGGCAGTGACAGGGGAAGAGACTAATCCGCACGGCGCTGACTGGCAGGAAAAGAGATTGATCTGCGCACGTGCGGTTTTTAAGATTTTTAAACCTCGATAACTTTTACGACATTCAACCGATCGGAACAAAACTTGGTGCACTCGCAGCACAGGAGAACAGTAAGTGAACTGGCGAAAAAATTGGGGGGGGGAGAGGAGAGGGAGGGGACAGGAGAGGGGGGGGGAGGGGGGGGGGGAGAGGAGGAGGGGGGGGGGGGAGAGGAGGGGGGGGAGAGGAGGGGGGGAGAGGAGAGGAGGGGGGGGAGAGGAGAGGGGGGGGAGAGGAGGGGGGGGGAGAGGAGGAGGGGGGGGGGGAGGAGGGGGGGGGGGGAGGGGGAGGGGGGGGGGAGAGAGGGAGGGGGGGGGGAGAGAGGGGAGGAGGGGGGGAGAGAGGGGGGGGGGGAAAGGAGAGATGAGGAGAGGCGAGGAGGGAAGAGGAAAGGAGAGGAGGGAGGAGGGGAGGAGGGGAGAGGGAGGAGGGGGGGGAGAGGAGGGGGGGAGATATATATAGAGAGGGGAGAGAGAGAGGGCGGGGAGATAGATATAGAGGGGAGAGAGAGAAGGGTGGAGAGAGAGGGGAAGAGTGGAGGAGATATATAGAGGTAGATAGGGGGGGGGAGGGAGAGGGGGGAGAGAGGGGGGGGAGAGGGAGAGAGAGGGGGAGAGACGGATAGTGCGGGGAGACGGAGAGAGGGAGAGGAGCGAGTGAGAGGGGAGGGGGGGGGGGGAGGAGAGGGGGGGGAGGAGGGGGGGGAGGGGGGGGGGAGAGGAGGGGGGGGGGGGGGGGGGGGTGGGGGGAGGGGGGGGGGGGAGAGATGGGGGGAGGGGGGGGGGGGGGGGAGGGGGAGAGGGGGGGGGGGGAGAGGGGGGGGGGAGAGGGGGGGGGGGAGGAGGAGGGGGGGGGGGAGAGAGGGGGGAGAGGAGACCTGAAGAGGAGGGGGGGGGGTGAGAACCAAGGGGGGGAGATTCTAAAATACATTTTAGAACCAAAAGAGACACGTTTTGCAAACATTTTAGAACCAATAAACACTTTTTGCAAACATTTTAGAACCAATAGACACATTCTGCAAGCGTTTTAGGACCACTAAGTACACTTACATTTGAGTAGACATGTGTTCAGTGTTATTCACAGCTCAGAGAAACGTGACCCTCTGCCTTCCTCCAGCTTGCAGACACTGATTGAGGCACACCACTTCCTGGTTTTATAGTCCCTCCCCCCTGCCGCCAGCAGGGGCAGCAGAGAGAATGGGGAAATTTGTAAAATCATTAATATCTCTGTCATTGTTCATCGACGGGAAAGATCCTCGGCACACATACGGCGGAGGGGGGCTCTGAGCAAGGTGGCCAAAAATTATGGCCGTAGGTGGCGGCGTTCTCTTGGAAATCGCAGCACAGTTGGCCAAAACTGGTCAAGAACAGACTTTTAATAATAGAGATAGGATAGATGGCAGCACCTCCTGGAATGGGGTGTGAAAGAGATGATTGGTTCAGAAGCTGGATAGCAGTGGGGAAGAAGCTGTTTTTAAGTCAGGATGGCTGACCTTTCAAGCTGTTACATCTTCTCACTGGAAGGTAGAAGTGAGTAAAAGGAATGGCCTGAGTGATAGACATCCTTGATGATACTTTGAGCCTTCTTGATGCAATGTACCCTGAAAATGGACTGGGTGGAAGGAAGTAACAATCTGGTGTTAGACTGGGCACGTTCATCATTCTCTTCAGATTCAGATGATTAAAAGCAGAGCAGTAGCCACACCAGGCCGAGATGAATCCCATCATAATACATTCAATAGCACATCTGTATAAGTTTGGGAGCATCCTCACATATGCCTAACTGAATAAAGTGAAGGGACCAAGATAGGCTCCTTGTGAGATGGATGCCGCAGAATCGGAAGCTGTCAACCGTTTTATGTCATCTCATTCAACAAGGTTAACAACCAACTGTTTTGCCTTGATGATGTTAAGGGATAGGTGGTGAAGTGAATGAATGGTTGCGGATGGGGAGCCTCTCAAGTAGGCTGAGCGATGTCAAGCTTCTTGAGCGTTGGTGAAGCTGTGCCCATCCAGGCAAGTAGAGTATTTCCATCATGTTCCTGATGGAACCACCAGGGGGCGCCACACGATGGCAGCCTCGACAACAGTCTGTCTGTTTTTTCGTGTTTTTTTCCGTTTTTTTAAGTGTGTTTTAAACGTTTGTGTAAATGTTCTCTGGTTTGTTTTATGTGGGGGGTGGGGGAGGGGGTAGAGAAACTTTTTTTCAGTCTCTTACCTTGCCGGAGATGCGATTGTTTTTTGGGTCGTATCTCTGGTCGCTCTGCGGCCTAACATCATGGAGCTGGAGGCCCCCGGGACTGACTTTGAGCCTCACCATGGGGCGTGGCAGTGGCAGTGGTGGAAATCCCAGGGGGGGCCAGGGGGGACATGTCCCCCTCTGTTTTGAGAGGTGGGGGACGATCTCCCCCAGATTGGACGAGAGAGATGTCGGTCAGCAGTCAATGGGGGCGAGGCATGATGATTCAGCGCGATCATTGGAGGAGGGAGGTAGGAGTAAGGGAGTAGGATTGAGGATAGAACGCGGTGATTGGAGGATGGAAATATGCCCAGGTCATAGGGTCACAACGGCAGCCCTGGACACAGAACTGTGCCTCATCCGCAGCCAGGATTGATCCTGGCCAGCTCTCCGGTGCTGCAATCGCTGCCGAACCTCCACTGGATCCTACTGTAGGTTAACCTACAGCCCTGCCTGGACTTAAGAGAAATATGGCCCAGGCTCACAGCCAGTATGGAGAAGCGGCGCTAGCTGCAAGGCTCCGGACCGGTATTCCGTCAGTTAACCCGGCGAGACAGGCAGAGTTGAGCTGCATTTAGCGCAGGATTGAGCCCCCGAAGCCTCGCGTGTGCGTGTGCGTATGCGCGCGCGGCCAACAGGAAATTGTGTCCCCCCTGTCCCCCGGGCCCCTCCATATTTTGATAGCGATTTCCGTCACTGCGTGGACTAACCATCGGGGCTGATTCCTTGCCTGGGATCGCTCCAACCGTGGCCTGCGGATTTTACAACCAAGGGGTCGCAGTGCAGAGATCGCACAACGTTCGAGCAGCCCCTGACCCGGGGTCCGATCGCTCGGCTCGGGGGAGCTGGGAATCCCCCCCCCCCTCCGATGCAGGAGCTGATCGCCCCGATGAGAGGCCCGCTGCTGGCTACAGAAGTAAGATCGTCCCATCAACAGGAGGCTCGAGGTCCACAACCTCTGGAGGACAAGGAAGGGAAGAGACTTTTTTTACCTTCCATCAAAGTGAGGTATGTGGAGGAGTCACTGTGGTGGATGTTTATGTTAAAATTTATTTTATTTGTATGACTCATTTGGCAAATGAAATTCCTCATATGTTGCAAAACATACTTGGCTAATAAAGTATTACTAGACTAAGTGGCTGTCGCACGGGAAGCCTGGTCCCCCAACACAAACTGTTCCCCAATGCAACCTGTCCCCAATGCAACCTGTCCCCCCAACGCAATATTGCATCGCTCATGCATAGCCCCAAACTGCGCAGGCACAGCTCATTTCCCCTCATCCCCCTGCACTCCCTCCACCTCTTCTTCACCCTCTCTTTTTTCCCCTACCCTCAGTCACTCACTCCCTCCCTCCCTACCTCCATAACTCCTCGCCCCTCCCAACCTGCCTCCTGTTGCGCTATGCCCCCCACTCCTCAACTCCTCCTATGCCTCCACTATCCCCCCTGACCTCCCCCCACTTCCCTCCTCTCCCTCTATTCCCCACTCCCTACCTCCCCCACTTCCCCCCCTCCTCTCCATCTATTCCCCCTCCTCCTCCACTCTGTGTGTGCGTGTGTGCGTGTGTGTGTGTGTGTGTGTGTGTGTGTGTGTGTGTGTGTGTGTGTGTGTGTGTGTGTGTGTGTGTGTGTGTGTGTAAACTGCTCGGCCACCCTGCAACCCGACTCTCCCTCCCTCCCTCTGCCCACTCCGGTTCAGCCGTCGCTCAGCCCGTCCCCGTCCTGTCCGACTGCCAGCTGCAGCCGCACGATTCGTCCCTGCCCTGCCCATCCACCTGCCTGCCTGCTCGCTGCTGCTGCCGGGCCGCGGGGGGGGCGGGGGATGGGGGGCATCGCCATCCCGGCCGTGGCATTGACTGACAGGAGAAGTGACCAACCTGTGTGGCGCTGTCTAAAGGGATCGGCGCACGAGCGGTTTTTAAGATTTTTAAACCTCGAAAGCTTTTACAATATACTACCGATTGGAACTAAACTTGTTGCACTCGCAGCACAGGGGAACGGTGAGTAACCCGGTGAAAAATCGTAGCGCTATCGCGTACCATTTTTGCGCAAATAGAAAAACCCCGCAAACCGGAAGAGCACAAGATTAGAGTTTTAGTTGTGTAATGATAGATAGATCGATTGTATTGTATTGTATTGAGCTTTGTCGGTGTTGGACAGACTTTGGGGAATTAGGAGGTGAGCTACTCACTGCAGTATTCCTAGCTGTTGACATGCACTTGTAGCCCAATAGTGGATGTGGCTATTCTGGTTCAGTTTCTGGCAGATTCAGGTTACTCATATTACAGAATCCAAAGGTTCCGATACCACAGCCACATTTGCTTCCCCGAAGACAGTTCATTGACTCATTCACATGTATGCTGGAAAGGGATACATAAGGAAATATTAATGGCAATTTAAAAAATATTTTGGGGTTATTCAAGATATCATGCATGCTTCTATATTATTGATGAGCTATACTCATAATGTAATTTACAAGAAAAATGACAGAAGAAAACACATTCATTATGCAAGATTTCTATAAAATTATCTCTTAAAAATTAGGATCAACGTCTTAAACCAATTTGCAAGATGGTTGATGATGGAAGAAAGTTGAAAAGCTTTGATAGTTTCCAAGAAATGTAGACCATGAGTTCTAGGTGACAGTCTCTGAAACACTAACTTTGAACACTGAGTTCTTCTTCCATATTACATAATGCTGGTCAACATTCTTGGAATACACAACTTCTTCCAATGAAATAATAATATTTGGTCGACAGAACATTCTGATCTCGTTTTCATTTACTCTTCGATATCCCACGACTGCCAGGGTCAGAATCAAGACCTGCCTTTATTACACGTGCCTCTAGCAGCTGCTGCCTGTTATATCACATAATAAAGAAGAAACAAAATTGTTATGTTTTCAGCGTAGGACCAAGTTCGAAGATACAATAATTTTAAAGAGTCTTGCAAACAGTTTTATTCAATCTTCCCTCAAAGCGTTCTTAATGGGGCAGCTGAGTAGTGAGGATTCTTCCAAGCTAACTCACTTGCACATCCATAAAAACAAAATGTATCTGTATGAAGTTCAGTGAATTTAGTGTCAAGGATTGAGGACTGTGTTTCACATTGTTAGGGATCTGAAATTGAACAGTGGATGCAGGTTTTGACCAATCAAAGAATGTTGTCATCTTTCAGTATCAATGATGCTCGTGGGTTGTGCTGTTTCAAACTCTGTCATTGCTTGTTTATTATACAGAAGAAAATTATACTTTACCTTTTGCAAGAATTAAAATTCTCATCAATGCGCAGCAAAAAAAAATCAGAATGAAAGAAGCTCAAGTCCAACACAAAATCAACTTTCAACTTCCAATCATAGATCTTTAAGATTCATATACACAGTGGTTAAAGTATTAACATGAATTGCCATGTGCACTAAAAGAGTTTTAAACAAATAACGTTTAAAATCCAATGAATATGGTTCAAAAACACTGCAATATATTCATGCTGATTGTGCTTTGAGGGAGTTATTTTGAGGCATTATTCCAGGCTTTCAATTTTTTAAAACAATTTCCATAAATGTTTACTAATCAATGGAAGTGAACATTTGAATTTCCAGCTGCAATGGGGATGATTCAATTTCAAAGTAAGAAATATAATTAAAATGTTACACTGACTTTAAAAATACTCTTTGGAAGATTAGAACCATCAACCATGATTGGAAGCAGAAAAAGGGGAATAAAGGACTGTCTAGTTGGTAGTAATAGAAATCTGGGAAATGTCATTCTGAACCCTTTGTTCACAACATTCACAAAAACCTGAAGAAAATATGTTTTGCAAAATTGCAAATAAAAGCAGGGTAAATTTAGTGAGAAACAACCATTCAAACAGATTTTCACTGATTAAGGGCCCCAATCAGAAACGTCACCTAGCCATGTTCTCCAGAGATGCTGTCTGAAATGTTGTTACTCCAGCACATTGTGTGTTTTTTCACTGAATACTTTTGTTCAGGGAAATAATTTTATGGGATAAGATGAGGCTGATGCTTTTCTTTCGATCAATGGACAGTGAGCAGGGAAAGGAACGATGAAGTGGAATAGCAATATGAGCAGAGTGTGAGACGTTCTATGCTGCAACATTGAAACCTAGCCAACTCTCTCTGGTAGACACAGTAACGTGACTCTGAACACAGCATTTCAGTGATAGTGTCAGGCATTAATAACAGACTGGAATGTTAATGGAACCTGGTTAGGGTGACTTGTTCCTTGAGGGATGAGATGTTTCTCTTAGTTTTAATTAATCCAATGAACTAGTTCCCTAGTGAGTAGGATAACATTAACTGGATAAGTAAAGGGTCTGTCCCACGAGCATGCGACTGCATGCGGCAAGCGCGACCTAACGTGGTCGCTTGAGCCGTACGGCCTCACGGGGCCGGTCCCACTTCGATCGCCGGAGCCGTATGGAGTTGTGCGGAGCTGGTCCGACATCGCGCGGGGCTCCACAAAACCGACACTGTTCAAAAATTCCGCACGACAACGCAGCCACATTGAGGCCTCGACGGGCGTATGCACCGTCTCGACGCCGAACGCACCGTCTCAACACCGTAGGCAGCGTCTAGCGCAAACTTCCCGCAGACTTCGCTCGAACTTCACGTCAACTCGTACGGGATCACTCGACCTCCGCACGGCCCCCGCTTCCGGTTTGGTGGCGCTCGCCGCATGCAGTCGCATGCTTGTGGGACAGGCCCTTTACATGTTTAACTGTGCTTTTCTTTCCTAATCTGTGCATTTTCAACTCATTAAATTCCAGCAGTGATTCTGTCAACTTGGAATGGCTTCATGATTTGGATATTGTGAAAATGCATCTGTCACAATACTTGGGGAAACAAGGCATGTTTTTGGAAGTGTACATGTCCATATGGAACAACCAAAATCACCATACGTGCAGTTATCAGTGTGTCAACTTGTTGATATGCCTGCTACACAATTGGTTAACAATGACGATAGTTTTCCTTAATTTTACTTGATACGATAATATAAAATTTCCAGACGCATTTGGGTGACTGGAACAGATGTGTGCTGATTAATTGGACCTCATTGACATGAGATCAGAAATTCCAAGACCAGGATCATCTGTTCTTTGTTATTCTTGAAAGGGCCTTTGATTCCATTGTTTGCTGCTCGATGGCCTACCATCGCCAGAACAATAACTGAATGAAACAACACAGTACATGGTACAAATTTAAAATCGTGCCACAAAATTACAAAATGTAAAAATAGAATTTAAATATGTAGTAACACATTTCAGAAACAAAGTTCCCAAAGATTTATGTTATTAGACTGTTTAGTAAGTAGTCAGTATTTATATATTTTACTGATTTGAGATGCATCTATTACTTGAATGTATATTTTATCATTTCAAAAGCTACAGAACGGCTATGTAGACCAAAGATCCTAGGATGTAGACGTCTAAAGACCTAGAGATAGTATCAATTCAGGGCTGGAGTGCCCTCTAGAGTTTGAAAATGTAGGTACAAAATGCAATGGAACAAAGGTTATAACTCAATTAATTAAAACCTAAAATGCACGCTCGATTTTTTTTCATGACTCCCACTTTCAATGTGGCCATTCAAATGTTTGTTTCTGTCTCAAAATTTAAACTGTCATCTTTGACTTTATGTATTGGAAGGAATTGCAGATGCTGGTTTAAATTGAAGATAGACGCAAAAAGCTGGAGTAACTCAGCAGGACAGGCAGCATCTCTGGAGAGAAGGCATGGGTCAGAAGAAGGATCTTGACCCGAAACGTCACCCATTCTTTCTCTCCAGAGATGCTGCTTGGCCCACTGAGTTACTCCAGCTTTTTGAGACTATCATTAATTTTATGTAACCGTTTTGATCTCTTTGTGACACGGCTAAACATATATCATCCTCTTCCTACGCAGCTCAGAGGAACCTTACTTGCTTCCACTTTATCCATCCTATGCTGGCCAGAGCATCTCCAGGTGTAGCTTTTTTCCCCATCCCCACACTGGAGTCCTCCAGGGACCATTCTTCCTCTGGTCCTTGGTGAAGCTATGGTCAACTTTAACATGTATCTCCAAAATTAGATCCACATATTCACCTTCTCTTTCTCAACCATTCATTTTTTTTCCAGCGTTGGCCAGACGCAGACTTGGGCTGTAATTTCTCGCTGTCAAAGGGAAGACCAAACAAATTTCACTGGCCCCACCACAAACTCTGATGCTTGTAACTGAGTTTATCCCTCACTATGGGTGCTCACCGAGGGAGAAGCGACGCCCAAGTCGGGGCTGCCTGGTCCGGGGGAGGTTTGGCGCCCATGTCAGGGCGGCCCAGCCCGTGGCTGAAGACGGTGCGGTACTCACGTGAGGGTGGCTGGGACGGTGTTCTGGCGGCGGTGGCCTGAGTCCGGGGTTTGGCCGTCGGACAGCGGCTGCGTCTGCAGGACTGGTGGGCGGCAGCTTCAACCACCCCGGGCCGCGGTGTTTGAGCCGCGGGACTGATTTATAACATCGCCCGGGGGGTATCGCCCCAGCGCAGAGGGAGAAGAGGAGGGAAGAGACTGCAGACATAAGACTTTTGCCTCCATCACAGTGAGGAGATGATGGGTGGACTCACTGTGGTGGATGTTAATATGTGTTTATTGTTGTTTTTATTGTATTATATATATATGTATGCAATTTCGTTCAGACTTCGGTATGAATGACAATAAAGGCTATCTCTATCTCTATCTCTCTATTTGAGAAGAACCAGTTATTTGCTAGTTAGGTATCCTATTTTCCTCCAAGTTTCTAATATTTCCATCATCCATACCACAAAGACAGCTACATTCCACCTCAGTAACTCTGAAGAAGAGTCTCGACCCAAAATGTCACCCATTCCTTCTCTCCAGAGATGCTGCCTGTCCCGCTGAGTTACTCCAGCATTTTGTGTCTATATTCGATGTAAACCAGCATTTGCAGTTCTTTCCCACACCTGTCCTAGCACCCATCTTGTTCAAAGGGAATAAGAAGGGGACTTTTTCACCTGGAAAAAGCACTATTATTCAAGTTGTTAAAATGGTAAAAGAATTATAAATAATTAAAAATGTCCACATATCCAAAAAGTAAAGCTGGGTTAATTTTAATGTCTCAGTTACGGCTCCACCGCAAATGAAACATTAACCTATCTTTATAACCCACATAAGAGATTAGTATACAAACTTAAAGCACACGGCATTGGGGGTTCAGTATTGATGTGGATAGAGAACTGGCTGGCAAACAGGAAGCAAAGAGTAGGAGTAAACGGGTCCTTTTCACAATGGCAGGCAGTGACTAGTGGGGTACCGCAAGGCTCAGTGCTGGGACCTCAGCTATTTACAATATATATTAATGATCTGGATGATGGGAATTGAAGGCAATATCTCCAAGTTTGCGGATGACACTAAGCTGGGGGGCAGTGTTAGCTGTGAGGAGGATGCTAGGAGACTGCAAGGTGACTTGGATAGGCTGGGTGAGTGGGCAAATGTTTGGCAGATGCAGTATAATGTGGATAAATGTGAGGTTATCCATTTTGGTGGCAAAAAACGGGAAAGCAGACTATTATCTAAATGGTGGCCGATTGGGAAAGGGGGAGATGCAGCGAGACCTGGGTGTCATGGTACACCAGTCATTGAAGGTAGGCATGCAGGTGCAGCAGGCAGTAAAGAAAGCGAATGGTATGTTAGCTTTCATTGCAAAAGGATTTGAGTATAGGAGCAGGGAGGTTCTACTGCAGTTGTACAGGGTCTTGGTGAGACCACACCTGGAGTATTGCGTACAGTTTTGGTCTCCAAATCTGAGGAAGGACATTATTGCATTAGAGGGAGTGCAGAGACGGTTCACCAGACTGATTCCTGGGATGTCAGGACTGTCTTATGAAGAAAGACTGGATAGACTTGGTTTATACTCTCTAGAATTTAGGAGATTGAGAGGGGATCTTATAGAAACTTACAAAATTCTTAAGGGGTGGGACAGGCTAGATGCAGGAAGATTGTTCCCGATGTTAGGGAAGTCCAGGACAAGGGGTCACAGCTTAAGGATAAGGGGTAAAATCCTTTAAAACCGAGATGAGAAGAACTTTTTTCACACAGAGAGTGGTGAATCTCTGGAACTCTCTGCCACAGAGGGTAGTTGAGGCCAGTTCATTGGCTATATTTAAGAGGGAGTTAGATGTGGCCCTTGTGGCTAAGGGGATCAGGGGGGTATGGAGAGAAGGCAGGTACGGGGATACTGAGTTGGATGATCAGCCATGATCATATTGAATGGCGGTGCAGGCTCGAAGGGCCGAATGGCCTACTCCTGCACCTAATTTCTATGTTTCTATGTTTCTATGTTTATCTCTATTGCAAAATGACCTGCTTTGATTGCAGGACAGCATGGAGCTGGTTAACAATGTGAGGACCTGAACAATAGCTTAATCTTTTTCAGATGTTATTAATTAGTTCATTGTTTCATTGTGCCCAGAATGTTGTACTTTTAGAGGAAGTGAACTGCCTGTACTTAGCAGGGATAAGAAACCACATATGGGAAGAGAATTATGAATGGCTCATACTAGCAGAAATGCTACTAAAGCCACAACAGAAGATAAACACCAGTCTGGACTTCAGATGTTTCACATCATCCTTTCTGAGTATTCATGACACTAAATATAGTATTTATCGCCTCATCTATTGTATTGTATTGTAATTTATTAGCCAAGTATGTAAAAATATACAAGGAATTTGATTTGCCATATATTCATACCAAAAAAGGAACAAGACACACAACTACATAGAAATTAACATAAACATCCACCACAGCGCATTGTGATGGGGAGCAATAACGTATTATCTTCTTTTCTCCCGCGGTCGGGGCAGTCAAAACCCCCGCAGCTGGCGATCGAAGCTCCTGCCATCGGGGCAGTCGAAGCTCCTGCGGTTTGGAGCTCGCAAAGTCGACCCCTAAACAACTTCGGGAGTTGACTAACTAACATCGAGCTCCACGATGTTAAGTCCGCAGACTCCCGTGGTTGGAGCTCCCAAAGTCGATCCCCAGCAAGAGGCCGCCAGCTCCACAATGTTAGACCACAGATATGGGAAAGTCGCATCTCCGTAGACAAAAGAGATAAAACAAGTTTCCCCCATCCCCCCCCCCCTCCACCCCCCACATAGTACAAAACTAAAGATACACTCAAACATATATTTAACAACAGAAAAAAAACAGCAAAAGAAAAAAGGACGAGACAGACCGTTGGCGAGGCTGCCATCATACGGCGCCACCTAGTGGTCTATAGGAAGGATGTGAATACATTGAGAGCAAGTTCAATTCGATTCAATTCAATTCAATTCAACTTTAATGTCATTGCACAAATACAAGTATGGGTACAACGAAATGCAGTTTAGCGTCAGTCCGTAGTATAGTGCAATATAGAAATAAAAGCACAGAATAATCAAACAATGTGGACGGAGAGACTGGAGAGGTCTATCGAGTTCAGCAATGTGATGGTATTATTGTAGAAGCTGTTCCTCATCCTACTAGTACGTGACCTGAGGCTCCTGTACCACCTCTCTGATGGGAGGAGGGCAAACAGTCCATGGTTGTGGTGGGGGGGGGGTCTTTAATTATCTTCCCTGCCCGTCTCAGACACCGTTTTCGGTGGAGGGCATCCATGGCAGGGAGCGGGGCACCGATGATGTACTGCGCGGTTTTCACCACCCGTTGTAGTGCCTTCCTGTCCACTACAGTGCAACTGCTGTACCATACCGTGAAGCAGGTGGTCAGGATGCTTTCGATGGTACAGCGGTAAAAGTTGGTCAGGATCTGGGGGGGGGGGGACAGGTGGGCTTTCTTGAGCCTCCTCAACTTTGATGGCTGGAGTTTTGTTGTCCCGGTCAAAGCGAGCATAGAAGTGGTTTAGCTCGTCAGGAAGGGAGGCGTTGTCTGGGGGGGGGGGGGGGTGTTAACTTTCTGGTAATCAGCAATGGATTTGATTCCTTGCCACATGTGCCTGGGGTCGGAGTTGTTTTGGAAATGCTCCTCAATCCGCCGTTTGTGATTGAGTTTGGCATTCCTAATTCCCATTTTCAGATTGGCCCTGGATGAGCTGTATCCCTCAGCATTGCCAGATCTGAAAGCGGCATCGCGAGCCTTCAGCAGGAGTCTGACCTCCCTGTTCATCCACCGCTTCTGGTTAGGGAAGGTCTTTATCTCTTTGTGGGTAGTGACATTATCAGTGCAGAATTTTATATAGTCCAAGACTGTTGAGGAGATTTACTCAACTGATACCTGAAGTAGGCAGTTTGTCTCAAGGAAAGGTTGGATAGGCTACGCACGTATCCTTCGGAGTTTCGGAAAGTAAGACAAACAAAATCCTGAGGATCTTGACAGCGTGTACACAGACAGGATGTTTCATCTTATGGGATAATCGAGAACTAGGCTCATTGTTCAAAATATAAAGGTTCACTCATTTATGGTGACATGGTGAATATTGTTTCCCCGCAAAAAGTTTTAATTCTTTGGAATTCTTTGCCTTAAAGAACAGTGGAAGCAGAATCTTTGACTATTTTCAAAGCCAAGGCAGATAGATACTCGATCAGAAAGTAGATGAAAGGTTACATACAGGTTGTTAAGATTGCATAGTCCAGGTTACAATCAGATCAGCCATGATTTTATTAAATGGCAGATCGGGCTTGGGTGGCCAAGTGGCATACTCCTGCTCCTAATCATACATTTGTGGGCGGCGAGACTCTCGTCAGCAGCGGCCTCTGCAGCCCGTCTGCGTTTTTATTATTTTTTGTCTATGTTTTTATGTAGTTTTTGTTATTTTTTGTTGGGGTATGTGTATGGGGGGGGTGGGGTGGGAGGGAGGGGGTAACTTTTAATCTCTCCCTGCACGGGAGACCCGACCTTTTCTTTGTCGGGTCTCCGTTGTCGTTGGGGCTGCAACGAGGAGCGGCCTCCAACAGGAAGACCGGGGGCTCTGGTGCCGACTACTCACCTCACCATCGCGGAGCTGGCCGAGTCCAGAGCGGGTGGAGCGGTGGTGGAGCGCTGCTGCGGCCCGACCTCCGGAGATTCGGAGGCTGCAACTGCGGGTCTGGCGGACGGCGGCACCGGGAGCCCGCGGGTCCCTGGAGGGAGACCGCTTTTCAGGGCTCCCGCAACGGCGACTTCTCTCGCCCGAGTTGCGGGGTTGAAGAGCTCCTGGAGCGGGGCCTTACAGCACCGCCCCGCGCGGCTTGGAATGGCTGCGGGACTCTGCGAGCGCACGCCGGGGGCTCTAACATCAAGAACCCGGTGTGCGACCTTGCATCACCCGGCGTGGCTTTAATGGCCGCGGGACAATCGCCATCGCCAGCCGGGGATGGCGCTTGTCCTTGTGCACATGTCCACAGTGGGCCTGGTGTTCTCAGCCGCCGAGTACTGCGCCCCGGTCTGGTGCCGTGGCCCTCACGCCAAGAAGCTGGATGCTGTCCTCAACAGCGCCCTGCGGACTGTCTCCGGATGCCTACGAGCCACCCCAGTAAACCAACTGCCCGTCCTCGCTGGCATCGCCCCAGCCAACATCAGACGAGAAGCAGCCACGCTGACCCTCTCGCGAAAGGCAGAGACCAGTGAATCCCACCTCCTCCATCAGGTCGTCACAGAGACACCACGACAAGTGCGCCTCAGGTCACGGCGCCCCTTTGCCACGCAAGCCCAAGAGCTGCTCTGAGCGACATCATCTGACGCTTCTAAGGCCGCCTGGGTCAAGATGAGATGGAGAGACCAGTGGAAGTCAGCAGAACCATCTAGGCTACACCATTACATCGATGACCCCATAGACGTCCCTGGCCAGGACCTGCCCCGAAAGCAGTGAACAACCCTCAACCGCTTGAGGACAGGCGTCGGACGCTATGGAGTAGTGATGAAGAGGTGGGGCCTCGTGGACAGCACCTCCTGCGAGTGTGTGGGGACCCAACACAGACAGTGGAGCACATAGTCACCAGTTGCCCCAAACACTGGCCACCGAATGGTGAACGAGGTCTGATTAACCTGGACGATAACATGTTGACCTGGCTCGCCTCAACGGAGCTGCAGGTCTAAAAGACATACGACAGAAGAAGATTTACTCTGATGGTCTCGATCATTGGTATCTCAAAAACTGAGCTGAAAGACATGTGTTTGTACCTGAGATTAACTTTACTGGTGTCTTCATTATTGCCAGTCATTGACAAAGTAAGATCCATTGCTAAATAAGCTTAAACAAACATTTGTATTGCAAATACATCTTGTTTAATTTGCATATATAACTTTACTGAATTAGTGTAAAGGAATTATTATTATGCAATACTTTATCAAATCATCAAAATTCTTAAATCCATGTTACTTATGAAAATCACTTATGATTATTTATGCCAAAATGGTAATCTTATACATGTCAAAATCCCACAAAAATACCTACTTGAGCCATTGTAGTTTTATTAGTTAAGGAATAAATATCATTGGAATTGGATAACTGTTCCATTTTGTGCTGAATAATCTTTAAGAAACAGTTTAAAAATAAGGGGTGAGCCATTTAGAACGGAGATGAGGAAGCACTTTTTCTCGCAGAGAGTTGTGAATGAGGAATTCTCTGTGAAGGCCGGTTCTCTGGATACTTTCAAGAGAGAGCTAGATAGGGCTCTTAAAGATAGCAGAGTCAGGGGATATGGGGAGAAGGCAGGAACGGGGTACTGATTGTGGATGATCAGCCATGATCACATTGAACGGTGCTGGCTCAAAGGGCCGAATGGCCTACTCCTGCACCTATTGTCTATGTATACCACCTACATTGCACTTGAGTTGAATGACGTGGCCTTGTTCAATGCAACAATCCCTCAGTACTTTTCTGAAATTATGGAAAAGGCAGCATGCAATCACAAAAGATAATATCGTGCAAACCATATATTTTTGGAGCTAGATTTACCATTTTACAAATGACTTTAAAATTACAGCCAAAAGAATCCCTCAAAATCTACTTCCTGTATCAATTGTCTGAGGCTCCTGCCTTATCTTCTGAAGGAACTTGGCACCATGCATTGTTTCACAATGCTCCTGGGAAGTTACTTGGAACATTTTGCAACATTAAATATGTTGCATATATTATTGTAGTTTTCATGTTTCTTGTCCCACTTAAGTTATGGCAGGAGATCAAATGAAACTTTGCCGAGTTCCAAGGCCAGTATACAGCATTCTGAAATTCAGACCCCTTCACTTTTTCCACATTTTGTTACGTTACAGCCTTATTCTAAAATTGATTAATTAAATTAATTAATTGATTAATTGATTGATTAAATTATTGTTTTTTATCATCAATCTATGCACAATACCTCATAATAAAAAAGTGAAAACAGATGTTTAGAAATGTTTGCAAAGTAATTAAAAAGAAATAGTTGAAATATCACATTTACATAAATATTCAGACCCTTTACTCAGTACTTTGTTGAGGCACCTTTGGCAGCGATTACAGCCTCAAGTCTTCTTGGGTATGACGCTATAAGCTTGGCACACTTGTATTTGGGTAATTTCTCCAATTCTTCTCTGCAGATTCTCTGTCAGGTTGGATGGGGAGCGTCGATGCACAGCTATGTTCAGTTTCCTCCTCAGATGTTTGTTCGGGTTGAAGTCCGGGCTCTGGCTGGGCCACTCAAGGACATTCACAGACTTGTCACGAAGCCACTCCTGCGTTGTCTTGGCTGTGTGCTTAGGGTCGTCATTGTCCTGTTGGAAGTTGAACCTCCACCCCAGTCTGAGGTCCAGAACGGTCTGGAGCTGGTTTTCATCAAGGATCTCTCTGTGCTTTGCTCCGTTCATCTTTCCCTCGATCCTGGCTAGTTTCCCAGTTCCTGCTGCTGAAAAACATCCCCACAGCATGATGCTGCCACCACCATCAGTTATTTATTTTCAAAATATTTTGAAATTTTTTCGAAACTCCTGGTTTTGCTTCTTCGTTCTGGGGCATTGTGTGTAGATTGATGATAAAAACAATGAATTTAATCAATTTTAAAATAAGGCTGTAACACAACAAAATGTGGAAAAAGTGAAGTGAATACTTTTTGAATGCACTGTATCTATCAAATGTACAGTTGTCAACAACATTGTTCCTTGTGTTGTGGGTTAAATAATAACATATTTGCAGCCTACATAAAGTTGTCGAACTCAACCACCACCTTTGGGTTTCCGCTCCCCCACCCCTCAACAGATACTTTACACAAATGTATTTAAAAAGTTTCTTAAACAACTAACCCACCTTTACTCCACAAACATCTGTCCATTCCACTCTTTAACAATAAATCTATTTTATTCTTTTACAAAGCATTCCATCTGAAAATAAACTGTTAGCTCGTATTGCTACTAAATGAGAAATTCATTTAAAAGAACATTTACTCCAAGTTTATATGTTAAATATTTTAGTGACATCCTTCAAAAAAAATATTCCCTCGGGAATGAATGCTTGTTAACTTTTCTGCGGTCTGTGCTCGGCCCAACTTCGCAACATGATGTTTTATAAGAAAACAACATAGAGAGCGGGACGCACAATCAAGGCAGCTGGTATAAGTAGATCGAATTGCAGATTTTAAGAGACATTTCGCCAGACATGAACAAGCACAGAATAGAAGGATATGAACAACACGGAGGCAGATGGGATTAGCTACATTGGCATGGTGGTCAACATAGACGTGGTGGGCCAGAGCTTGTTCGTGTGCTGTGCTGTTCTATGCTTGTTCCTCATTTTTACATTATGCCCCCACCCCCCCACTGATGGGCCACAGACTGAGATAGGTCAGAGTGGGAGTGGAGTGGACCCATCAACCTGCGGTCTCCTATACTGTCACAGTGATATCTGTGCAAGCTTGAGGTTCAGTACCTCATCTCTGCCTAGGCATGTTGCAGCCTTCTGGATACAAAGTCATATTCTGAAACATCAGGTACTTGATTTCTCGGCATGTATCAGTCATCCATCTGCAATATTAGCTCAATATGGCTTTTTCCCTCTCTGGGAGTGGGTGGACAAACCTAGCCTGACATACTGGGCTTGTGTTCCTGCTCTGCACTTGCCAACTCCCACATTCTTTTATCATGGATCTTTTGTCTACATTCTTACTCTCCAACTGTTTCCATTCACTCATTGAACATATAACTTTGTTTATAGTTTACTCCCATGGTCACCCCAGTTTTATCCTATTAGAGACACTCATTCCCCCACCGTCCCTGCAGCTTTAGAAGCTTCTTGTCTTCTTTTCAATTCTACCAAAGGGTCCCCAACCTGTAACATTCACTATTATTTCTCTTCCTACAGATGCACGTGACCTGCTGAGTATTTCCAGCATTGCCTGATGATATTGCATCTGCAGTTTTTTAAAAAATTTCAGTCATAAGACCGAATAAGGTTTCTATTTTCTTAAAATGTACCAACTCCTAGGGTGGTTGTGCCAACTGCCCAATAGGATAGATGGGTCCCAGGAACAAGATGTGTCTAAGTGCTGACCCCAAAAATAGAATGGTTAAAGATGGATAAACTGACAAAACAGGTTATGAGGTATTGAGAAATATGTGAGAATTGCCAGACATATATTTTCACAAACAATAACTTCCCAATTAAACCAATATCCAAGTTTTATTAATGTAAGTACAAAAAGCATCTAATTAATGCATTAGATGCATAGGTCTTTGTATACAAGTTTCCTCACTAGTTGTTTTAGCAATGCACTACGTACATTTAGTACACTTCATCCATTTCCCAACTAACTTCCATCCAGCACTCCAATTCACCTGGACCATTTCCGACATCTCCCTACCGTTTCTAGACCTCACTATCTCCATCGCAGGCAACAGACTACTGACCGACATCTACTACAAACCCACTGACTCCCATGGCTATCTGGACTACACTTCTTCCCACCCTGCTTCCTGTAAGGACTCTATCTCCTACTCCCAATTCCTCCTTCTACGCTGCATCTGCACCCAGGATGAGGTGTTCCAAATCAGGGCATCGGAGATTTCCTCATTCTTTAGGGAACAGGGATACTCGTCTGTGACTATAGATGAGGCTCTCACCAGGTTCTTTTCTATATGCCGTAGCTCTGCTCTCACTCCCCATCCCCTCATTCATAACAAACGCAGAGTCCCCCTTGTCCTCACCTTCCACCCTACCAGCCATCACATACAACAGATAACCCTCCAACATTTTTGCCACCTCCAACAGGATCCCACCACTGGCCACATCTTTCCCCTTTTGGCTTTCTGCAGAGACCGCTCCCTCCGTAACTCCCTGGTCAATTCGTCTCTTCCCACCCAAACCACCCCCACCCCTGGTACTTTCCATTGCAACCGCAGGAAATGCTACACTTGTCGCTTTACCTCCCCCCTTGACTCCATCCAAGGACCCAAGCAGACTTTCCAGGTGCGGCAGAGGTTCACCTGCACCTCCTCCAACCTCATCTATTGCATCCGCTGCTCTACATCGGTGAGACCAAGCGTAGGCTTGGCGATCGCTTTGCCCAACACCTCCGCACAGTTTGCAATAACCAACCTGATCTCCCGGTGGCTCAGCACTTCAACTCCCCCTCCCATTCCGAATCCGACCTTTGTGTCCTGGGCCTCCTCCATGGCCAGAGTGAGTCCCACCGCAAATTGGAGGAACAGCACCTCATATTTTGCTTGGGAAGTTTACACCCCAGCGGTATGAACATTGACCTCCAATTTCAGGTAGTCCTTGCTTTCTCCCTCTTTCCCAGCTCTCCCACAGCCCACTGTCTCTGCCTCTTCCTTTCTTCTTCCCACCCCGCCCACCCCCACATTAGCCTGAAGAAGGGTCTCGACCCGAAACGTCACCTATTCCTTCGCTCCATAGATTCTGCCTC
Source organism: Leucoraja erinaceus (assembly GCF_028641065.1). NCBI lineage: Eukaryota > Metazoa > Chordata > Chondrichthyes > Rajiformes > Rajidae > Leucoraja > Leucoraja erinaceus. Next base: position 33,300,560 of record NC_073396.1, read on the forward strand.
ACCTGCTGAGTTTCTCCAGCATTTTTGTCTACCTACGTACATTTAACAGATATTCAGGTTGGGTGATGGCTGTGAAATTACACCTTTCCACTTAAATGTGTAATTTATTCTGCCTATGTTCTGACTAAGAAGTGGAAGGCAGTGTGGGTTGACAGTACTGTGACTCAGCAGAGGTCAGAATACATTACCTATGCAGCCGCAGTGATCAATGTGGCAAAGAATGTTATTTCACATTATCGTGCTATGCTTATTTAACTCATTATACCTCATCTGACAAATATGCTCAAGATGTTTGGTGAAGTTGCACAATCCTATTATAGAAGCACTGACTGGGCTCACAATAGAAACATTACAGATCTATGGCACATGATTTTTAATAAGGAAAAAAACCCAAATATATAATAATGTTTGTTAATCAAACTGGCTGTTATCGAGAAATTTACCACATTGTAGTTGGTGTGTAAGTGCTACCACTAGATGGCACTCAATCACTAGCAGACAAGTAAAGCAAATGAGTCGGGAGGAACTGCAGATGCTAGTTTAAACTGAAGATAGACACAAAATGCTGGAGTAACTCAGCGGGTTGGGCAGCATCTCTGGAGAATAAGGTGACATTTGGGGTCAAGACCCTTCTTTAGACAGATGTCATCTCTTCCTTTTCTCTAGAGATGCTGCCCAGCCCGCTGAGTCACTCCAGCTTTTTGTGTCTGCCTAAAGCAAATGAGTCTTAGGTTTAACATTAAACCCCGCCTATTCATCCATTGTTTTTAATATTTTTCATGTTATAGAACATAGAACAGTACAGCGCAGTACCAGGCCCTTTGGCCCATGTTGTGCGTGCTGGACATGATGTCAAATTAAGCCAATCCCTTCTGTCTAACTGCACATGATCCAGTTTCTTCCATGCCCTGCATATTCATGTGCCTATTTAATAGCCTTTTAAACACCACCATCACATCTGCTATCACCACTACCTCTAGTAGCATATTCTAGGCACCAAACATTCTCTGTGTGAAAAACTTGTTCTGCATGTCTCATTTAAACATTCCCTCTCTCGTCTTAAAGCAATGCCCTCTACTATTTGATATTTCCATCTTGGGGAAAAGATAGTCCATCCTCTCATCTATATAATTAAAAGTTTCATCTTGACCACTTCCTGTCTGCGCTGTATATTGATGTTAGAAAAAACGCTACCATATATCGCTATGATTTTTGGCCATCTTACTCACAGTCCTCCGCTGAGCAGACCCCGAGGATTTTTCCCATTGATGAAAAATAAAAAAGTTCTGAGTGTTTAAAAAACCTTGAGATCCTCTCGCCTGTCAATCATCACGATGAAGGTAACACCCCTTCTGGGGGGGGGGGGGGGGGGGGGGGGGGCAGGTCTATAAAACCCCGGATGCCTGGATGTGACTCAGTCACTCTGCAGGATCGCGAGGGAGAAGCCACGACTCTCATTCTAAGCTGTGAATCAACTGAACTATGAGTCTGCAATGTACTTGCAATAAATGATTTGTTAGCCCTTAATGACAATGCCATGATTTGTTCGACTTGCTGCCCTGCCTGTGCTTGAAACTGCAATTCTTTATTAGGTCCGACTGTGTTTGGAAGGAATAAATGCTTTATTAGATCCGACTGTGTTTGTTTCAAAAGTCCCGCACATTTCGTGACTTCCGCTTAGTGGACAGGTCGCGCTGAGTGCGTAATTTCCAGTGAGTGCAGAGATTGTGCTGATTGGGTAATTTCCGGTAAGTGCAGAGGTCACGCTGATTGCAGCAGTGCCACTGACTGCGGAAGCCCCAAAGTGGAGAGGCCGCGCTCAGCCGTGTGAGTAATCAAGAACGTTTACTGTCATATATATGGTGCGTGAGTCAATGAGTGTATGTGAATGTGTTTGTGAGTGTATGTGTGTCTGTGTGAGTGTGTGTGTTTGTGAGTGTGTGTGTCTGTGTGTGTTTGTGAGCGTGTGTGTATGTGTGAATGTATGCGGGGTGTGTGTGAGGGAGTGTATGTGAGTGGTCTCAGTGACTGAGCTGCCAGCCCAAGAATCCATTCGGCCCACAATGTCCATACTAGCCCTCTGGAAACCAGTCCCTTCGGCCCACAAAACCATGCCAGTGCTCCAGAAAGCCCCCCTCTCCCCCACTAGCCAGCAATATTGGAATTGGTGGAGAGGTGGAATATTGCGTTGGGGGGACCAGCCCTCCCGTGTGAAGCTGGGACCCAACGGATCCCACTTAGTTCAGTAATTTTATAAAGTTCTATTGGGTTTCTCGTCAGCCTCTAATGTTCCAGAGAAAACTAAGAGCAAATGCCCTCAAATTCAGTCAGCATACTCTTCTGCACCTGCTCGAAAGCCTCCACATCCTTCCTGTAATGGTTGATCAGTACTGCAACTCCAAACACTTAGAGGAGAGATAATCATTCCATTCAAGTGACAAGGCAGACCCAAACCCAATTGGGGGTTATGCCCCCCCTAACACCTCAATTTATGACAAATTGCATTCCTCTGCATGGTGAGGAACTTCTGAAACCTGCTATTTACCAGGAAGGAGAAACCCATGCTTATTATTTATCCGTTGATCAATGAGTAATGATATTACTTGCACATAAAAGTGATTATCAGAAAGGAGGTCAAGCTCTGTCTTAAAAAAATTGATTTGTCACAGAATTGTAATCACAGGCACTCATAAATGATTGATTAAGCAGGTGTAATAATGGAGTTGGCAGCTGATTAATGGAGTCTGGGATTCTTCACACTTCAGATTACCTTTCACGACTAACAGACAGAATGATCCTATCAGAAATCCAATAAGTTTATAATAATTTATTTTATACAATGAGAAAGAAATAGGTCAATCAATCCATTCCTTGCCCGATTCCAGGGAGTGATCTTATTTGTTCCATTCCTTGCCTCTGGCAATGTATTCTCTCTCTATCCCCCTCTCGTGCCCACCAACCCTCTTTTGTGGTGTTCACTGTTTAGTTGTCAGTGGTTATGTTCCACTTGTCAGACTTTATAAATATATTTTTTATTTATATGTTGATATTTATGTTGAACCTGTACTTGAGAACTAGCAAAGATTGGTAGAGACGTGGTTATAGAGTATCCATGGTATTTAAATGAAGACAGAGCTTCAGAGGCATCATCCTGATCCAAAAACTTAGAGAGGGGGGGGGGGGGGGGGGGGTGTAGAGAGGGAGGGGGGGTAGAGAGGGAGGGGGGTAGAGAGAGGGGGGGGGGGGAGGGGGCAGAGAGGGAGGGGGAGAAGAGGGAGGGGCACAAAAGGGAGGGAGACGAGAGGGAGGGGGACAAGGAGGGAGGCGGGAGGGGGAGGGGGGGTCGAGAGGGAGAGGGGCAGAGAGGGAGGTGGGTAGAAACCCCACCCCATCTCCCTCCTCCTCATCTCCCTCATCCTCCTCCCCTCACTGCCATTCCCTGCCCCAGCACCTACCCAGGTCATAGAGCAGCGCCAGGGCCTGGAACTCAGCCGCGTACTGATACTCAGGCCGGCCCTGGCTGTAGATTGCAGCCGTCAGCTCTGCCGCCGCTTGGGCTGCAGTCCAGGCCCTGACTTCATCTCCGGGCTCGTCCCTGACCCCAGCCCCAGGCTGGTCCTTGGTTCCACCGGCGGCTTCTTTCTCTGCTCTGGTCACGGCCCCATCCCAAGCCCCGGGCTCGGTCCTCACTCTAGCTCCAGCCCAGACCTGAGCGAGACCGCGGGAGGGCCCTGGCGGGCATTGACTCGAGGACTGCGACTGGACCAGGCAAAGGATGGGGGGGGTGGGTGGTTTCCAGAACATTCCAACGTGGCGCCCCACCCTCCACACCCCCACACCTGCGAAGAGCTGGAGTTTCCCATCCTGCCTTGCGAGTACATTAAGACGTCATTCTGATTTTTTTTTGCCGAAAGTCGGTGAGTTTGGGTTGTTTTTTAAGTTTTAAACGATTAAAAACCGGAAATATAGGTGTGAATACGATGGAAAGATGTTTATCGCCTCGACGGGAAAAATGTGAGTAGTATGTGTGAAAATGGGAAGGTTGTGCCTCGCGTTTGGAAGAAAATAGGAATTAACCAGATATTAACACACACACAGCCACAAACAAGACGGAGAGTTTTAGTATTATAGAGATATGCAGGGGAAGTTTTCATTTTACAGAGTGTTGGATGTCTGCTGCCACGGGTAGTGGGGTCAGACACGATAGTGGTATTTAAGAGGCTTTTAGATAGGCGCATGGATACGCAGGGCATGGAGGGATATGGATTATGTGCAGGCGGAGGATATTAGTTTAACTTGGCTTCATGTTTGGCGTGGACATGGCAGGCTGAAGGGCCTGTTCCTGTGTTGTACTGTTTTATGCAAGAACCATTCAGCACCTCCTAAAGTCTCAGTAAGTTTGATTGAGGCAGGAAATAAATCTTGTCTGAGTATAATTAGAACATAGTACAGCACCGGAACAGGCCCTTCAGCTCATAATATCTGTGCTGAACAAGATGCCAAGACCAACTCTTATCTGTCTGCACATAATCCATATCCTTCCAGTGAGTTGTTTAGTTTATTGTCAAATGCTTTTTTGTTTTGCGTTATCCAGTCAGCAAAAAAACTATATATGATTACAATCTAACCGTCCACTGTGTAGAGATACAGCATAAAGGGAATGTTACCATATGCCTATCTAAGAGTTTCTTAAATCCTGCTATTATATTTGCCTCCACCATCACCCAAGGCACCATATTCCAGGCACATACTACCTTGTGTAAAAAAACGTGACACACATCTCCTTTAAACTTTGCCCCTCTCACCTTTAGCCATGCCCTCTCGTATTTGATATTTCCATTTTGGGGAAAAAGGTTCTGACATCCTACCCTATCTATGCCTCATAATTTTATAAACCTATCAGGTTCTGTCAACCTCTTTTTTTAATTGTTGTGCAGATATTTAAAAAAAATCAATCTGCTCTTTCAGTTAAGAATAACTGCGAGGTGGGAGACTGGAGACTTCAGAGAGCATTCACACACATCCTTGTAAACTGTGCTAACTATAAAAGATCGATAGTCAACAGACCAAACACTTTCATAGTTGCTCAACATCTTCATTCAAAGTGCATTTTTTTCTTCTGAAACCTTGATTTAAGTGCTACAATGTTTATTAACTGGAAAGTTTGACAACCTCATAGTCAATATTAAAATATTCAAAATATTCAAAGTACAAAAAACACTGATTCAATATTCAAGCTCTTTCCCTGACTTTAATCAATTTGAAAGATAGATTATATTCTCCATTCTTTTTATGTTTAATTAATTCTTAAAATGGTTCTGAGAAAGCTTCATGTGGTCTCATTTTCTATCCTTGTATATTTAACACCAAAATCAGTAAAACCAAAATGATTTTTTTTAACATTATTAAATTTGCTATCTAGGGGATGGCATGCTGTATTAATTGATCTGTCTAAAAGATTTCCTTCAGTTAAGATCAAGCTTCCAACATCCATATAATCAATTTATCCATTTTGTAATTAGCTTGATTGTGTCACATACATTTATGAAAATTCCATCTTGAGGATAATAATCCGAGGAATTCATTTTAAGGCTACTGGCTATAGAAACAAATCCTTAATACTGTTGGTCCATTAAACCTCGTTGCTTGATGCCACAGGAAAAACTACTTCTCTACATGTCATGTCATTCAGCAGGTGTGAAGGTTGGATATTCCAGTTATGTTGGACTCCAACCCTCATCAACAGAATCTTCCAAGCTGAAATGATCCAGAAAGTTTAATAAAGGTTCTGCCTGGCTTTTATGATTAAAAATGCCAAAGGGATATTTCAAAGAGTTAACGCTTAAGAAGCCTCCAATAACAATATGTAAAGCACTGCGAGGGATGAATCCAACATGACAGATGGATTATAATCTAGACAGACCAGTTAATCAAATATATGCAGTGGTGAACATCTGCAATCTATTAAGCATCTACACACATAAATAAAGCATCTTGGTTGATTCGACTCAATGACAGACATTAGCTGGATTCATATAAATAAATTGTCTTTTTAAAAATGTCTCCTGCACATAAGTAGCGTTGATTTTATCATTTTTATACTCCACTGTCTTGTTTGTCTAACTTTTTTTTTACATATCTCTAATGAATTGAATATTAAAAAGGATTAGACAAGGAGCAGATTATTATAATGTACATGACACTTTCAATGCATTGTAACTGTATCTTTTGACTGTGGCAGACCAATTTCTCTCCGGGATAAATAAAGTTGTATTGTATCGTACAAAGATCCTCAACAAAAATAGGGATCAGCCACCCACCTAACTGTTGAAGCTGGAATTCACTTAGTGCTCCTGATGTTATTACCTAGATAACTACAATCCGATTTGAAACATTTCTTGTGATAGTATCCAGTTATTTTTACAATTTACAACAGCTATTGATTACTGAATGCAACAGAAGATTTCATTAAAGTCGTTCCACCCTGAACATCACCTTCTGTTTTTGACTTGTGCTGCCTTATCCATGTATGAGGAGTGAATAAACTCCCAGATCTGTTTGGCATTGTTGGCATTCCCCAGGATGTCAGCTAATTGTTCCTGCGAGAGTTTTACAAGTTCAGCAATGTTTTTTACGCGGTTCATCAGTGCCCGGCAGTTTTTTACCATTCACTCCTGGCATTTTCATCAAGAAATCCTGTGGACCTGGATTATATCGGTCTGACTCAGAAACAATTTCAGAATCAGCTGTGACGGCCATGGCAGTAGCTGCATCAGGCTGAGGGCGTTTTTGTTTCAGCTCCTCAAACAACTCAGCGGAGACATGTGGAGAGGGACACCAGATGATTCGCAGCTTGGGAAAGTGTAGAGTCAAGAGGGTGATCTTGGATGTAATGTCATTAATGGAAATCTCCTGGTGGAAGGATCCTCGGAAATTCAGGGCGAAAGGCTTATTGGGGTCAAACTCAATCAACAGGACAGGTCGTTTATAATACCGTGACATGGCAATGCACTGTGTGTATAGACGGCCATTGTTCAAAGAGCCGATCAGATCACTCACACTCTTGCGTTCAACACAAATGTCAGGAGTCAGGATGTAATCACCCACTTCCAAGGTGACTGGCTCCACGTCAATGCCATGCCGATGTATCAGCGACGGCAGCTCACTGCGGAACTCCCGTAAATCCACTATAATGCGATGTTGCTCGTTCTTCTGAGCCTGCCCACCTGCATGAAGACAAAGCAAGCATAAGGCCGGAATAGAAGAAATCATGGCTTTTAAAAAATAAATCTTTAATTGTCACACAAAAATGTAAACATTTCTACTTCTAAAATAGTAAAACAATTACCTCGGCTGGATAGATTAACAGAAAGAAATCAGGCAAAGCACTTACAAGTCTTTAATATTGCTTAATAAATTGGTATTCTCTTCTTGTCATTTTTCTTCCTCTCTTTGCCATAGAAGTTTGCCGCATTTCCACTAGAACCCATATTTAGATCCACAACATAAATAATAAATAAAGGACTTGTTCAGTTTAAACAAACCTGCTTTCCGTGTGTCTGTTTCAGCAGGTGAGAGGCTGCCACCTCGTGCAAGATCTGGGTTGGAGTCGTTTCTTCCCTCCCTCTCCTCAGGAACTACCATTATTGCCTTCTCCCTAAAAACAGCCAGGGGTGAAATTGTTAAGTCAGAAAACCTTCCTAAGGATTATCCTTTACACAAATTCCTTATTTATTATTCTAAAGGCTTTTATTTTATATCAGTTGCATTATCAGTTGGAACTGGACAGATTACACTAGCATCTAGCCCCTCCCCCCCCCCCCCCCCCCCCCCCCCCCCCCCTCCCCCCCCCCCCCCCCCCCCTCACAACGTTAACAATGTTGTAAAGAATGAAACGTTGCAATGAGAAAGGCTTTTCAAAAAATTTGCTAAAATTCTGAAATTTGGTTCCAGTGGCTACAAATTTACAAGAGACACTCATTTTGTAAACAATGAAGTTCAATATATTGAATTTTTTTCAGGTCTTGATAGGGTAGGTGAGGCACTGATGTTTAACCAGGAATCAGTCTCAAAATAAGGGGATGGTCTTCAGGATGAGATGTCCTGCAGTCACATAGGTAGGGAATCTACAAACACTCCTGCCAAGGGGTTGGGGAGGCTCAGTCAATCAGTATATTCACGAAAATGATTGGTAGACTTTTGCATATTAAGGGTATCAAAGGATGTGGGATTAGTCTAAAGATCCCTGAGAGTAGAAACATAAGTGGATAGGTGGTAAAGGCAGCATATATATATTCATCAATCACTGTAGAGTATACAAATCAGGGTCACATTACAGCTACAGGTGTAGAGTAGAGAGCATATTGACTGGTTGCATCGTGGCCTGGTTCGGCAACTTGAACAGGAGCGGAAAAGATTGCAAATAGTGGTGAACATTGCCCAGTCCATCACCAGCTCTGACCTCCCCACCATCGAAAGGATTTATCGGAGTCGCTGCCTCAAAAAAGCAGCCAGCATCATCAGAGACCAACACCATCCTGGCCACACACTCATTTCACCCCTGCCACCCGGAAGAAGGTACAGGAGCCTGAAAACTATAACTTCCAGGTTCAGGAACAGCTTCTTCCCTGCAGCTATTAGGGTATTAAACACTAAAATCTCAAATAAGCTCTGAACTACAATAGACTATTATTATTATTATTGCCCTATTGTTCGTTTTTTTGTGTGTATGTATGTGTATGTGTATATGTGTGTGTGTGTGTGTGTATGTGTATATGTGTGTGTGTGTGTGTGTGTGTGTGTGTGTGTGTGTGTGTGTGTGTGTGTGTCTATATATATATATGCGTGTGTGTACTTGTGAGTATGCGTACATATACATATACACACTGAACATTTTTGTTCTCTCTCGTTTATTATATTGTTTATAGTGTGCTATGTTTACATATTCTGTAGTGCTGCAGCAAATAAGAATATCTGGGACATATGAGAATAAAACACTCTTGACTCTTCAGCTTTATAAAGCTTTGGGTGAGGCCATAATTGGAGAATTGTGTGTAGATTTGGTCACTGCATTACAGGAAGGATCTGGAGGCTTTGAATAGGGCAGAGAATTAGATAGGGTAGATAGCCCAAAGTCTCCCCCACCTCCCCAAAGGTGAAAGTGTCAAATACTAGAGGGCATTGCTTTACTGTGAGAGGGGGTAAATTTAAAGGAATTTACAAGGCAACACAGGGTGCCTGGAACATGCTGGCAAGGGAAGTGGTAGAAGTAGATATTTAGACAGGCACATAGTAGGCAGAAACTTGAGGGATATAAATCACGTGCAGCCAAATCTGTAGCTTAAAGTGGCACTATGGATGGCACAAACACCATGGGTCAAAGGCCTGTTCCGTTGCTGTTTGGTGTTTTATGTACTCAATTACATCTGGAGATTTTAGAGAGCGATGTTGATATTTTCAAAAACTAATTGTATATTGTTCTCTGTCAATCATTTATTCCCAATTTTTGGCAATTAAAGGGAAACTGATCATTTGGTTTATCCTATTCTATAATCATAACTCTTATCACAAAAATCAAGTGAAAGAGTCACCATCACTAGTTTAGAAAACAATTTTACAAAGTGTTTCATTCACAGCACCGACTCCACTCTCCCCGTTGGATTGCAACCTTGTCGTGGTCGGGGAGCTTGTGTGCCTCAGAGACCCCTCGAGCTATGCCAGCGGGAGATTCGTCTCCTGTTAGGGTCTCCCATGCTGGACAGGTCGAAGGGTAGAGGCGAGACAAAGAGCGATCCACTGGTCCTCCAGGTTGGAGGTTGAGCACAGGGTTAACAACCCTGTCTCGTAAAAGAAATATGTTACGGAAACAGCAACTGAAGGAATCAACACTACTGGGCGTGATGGACTTCCAGGGCTATCGACAGATGCTGGGATAAATCAGGCAGCACCCCAAGAATGGCCCTGCACTGGGCACTGGAAGGAACCTGGGGTAGTGTCCAGAAGCTAGCCCAGAACAGACAGGAGTGAAGGACCTTCGTTGCTGCCCTGCATGCCAGGAGGCATAATAGGCAGTAAGTAAGTACAGGCTCCACTGAAGCATCTGTTCCATTCATTTACCTTATCAGATTCTCAAAGGCCGTCTTCTCCTTTCTCAGATTGGTCAGGTATCGTTGCTCTTCTGTGGAGCCTCCATATATTAGGAAATAGACTCTAGAAGAACAAAATTAAATGTAGCATCAATCCTTCAGGCACCACATATGCGTAATGATTCATGCTGAAACATGTGCATGACTGCTGCTTAGTTTACAAAAACAAAAGACAGAATATTTAAGCAAAATTGGCTTGTAGCTCCCTTTGACTCAGCTGTGTTACTCTCAATATAAGTGTTCAGTTTGCCTCATTAACATTCAACAAAACAGAAGTGATGATATTGGTGGAAAATAATTTATCACCAGGCTTCAGGAAAGAAAAACATTTTCCCATTGATTTGCATGAAGGAAACCTACTGAGAGAGGAGGAGCACACAGGCAAAAACAAACATTATAAAATGCCCGCGGAGACACAGGAAACTGCAGACGCTGGAATCTGGAGCAAAAAACAAACCATTGAAATATAGAATTACCATCGACAGAGGCACTTAGAGAAGATTGGGAACGAGAACATTAAAAATCCCGAAAGAAACATGGGAAAGACATTTGATATATATACACACATAAATGTTCGATTAACGTTAGACGTAACTTAATTCAATTTAAAATTCTGCATAGATTATATTACTCGAAAACTAGATTAAATAAATTCTATCCAAATACTTCCCCCATTTGTGACAAATGCTTATCTCAAAATGCCACTATAACACACTCTTTTGTATCTTGCATAAAACTTCATAAATTTTGGAGCGAAATCTTTGAAATTTTCACAAAATTATTTAAGATAAAACTTGACCCTAACATTGAAATGATTATATTCGGATCAATGGAAGATGGGAATAAACTGAATATGTTTCAAAAATCCTTCCTTAATTATGGTTTAATAACGGCAAAAAAACCTATACCTAAATTTTGGAAAAATACACCCATACCAACGGTTAAAATGTAGATTTCACACATGTCGGAAACCTCACATCTTGGAAGAAATGCGACTCCTCCTAACAGACAAAGCAGACCAATTCTTAATGATTTGGTCTCCATTTATCGACTTCTTACAAGCATATGGTGCAACATAACCGTAGAAATTAACTGGTTCAGGATCGGGTGAAGGGTGATCAAGAATAATAAATTGCTATTTCTCCTTCAATCTCCTGTTTTCTTTTTCTCTCTCTATTTTCTCTCTTTTCTCCTTTCCTTCTTCTCACTTTTTGGTATCGCACACTTCTCTATTTCTCTACCATTCTCTTTCTTTTCTTTCTTTTACTGCTAAAAAAAAAAGTTGTACATAAAATGTAACATGTCAATATATGTTAGGTATCTACTAGGTACCACATTATTGTACTTACTTCTAATAAAATTAAAAAAAAAAAAAAAAAAAAAACTTGGTGAAAGGAAAAAAAAAATTTGGAGAAACTCCACGGGTCAGGCAGCCTCCGTGGAATTAAACAGATGATAGTTCCAAGGTAGGCGTATTTAAAAAACATACTTTTCCCCCTCCATGCAAGAGCATTTTGTAGCGAGTCATAGATTAATGAGAACAACCAGAACTACAGCAATGACACTGACTTGAATTAGAGCATTAAATTGATGCACAACAGTTGGAAATAACTTGCAGTTACAAGCTACTAGTCCAATCCCTGAACTAATCCTTTGTTGCCAGGTCATCTATATTCCTTACCAAAATTTTACATTTTTCGTGTATATTCTTTTATAACTATAAAACTAATCTTGGATGTGTGGTTTGTGTGTGTGTGTGTGTATTTATTTATTTGTTTGTGTGTGATCACATCTTCTCGAAAAAAACGACGTGCTGACGGTGACATTTTTACATATTCCGAGAGATTTATTCCGTGAAGTCAAAAATCGCCTTATCTGAAAATTTCATGCATTATTTCTCGAGTTATTAATCAAAATGTTCAAGAATCTGAAATAACTGGAAATAAAACCGAGCGGCTTTGGCTGATGAAGTTATGACGTCACAATGGGTCTCACGCTGTGTTCCACGTGCTGCCAGTGACGTCCCCGGCTGCCCACTGCCCGGGGCCGCCCGCCCCACTACCCCCCCCCCCCCCCCTCCTCCCCCCCCCCCCCCCAACTCTCCCCCCTTCCCCTATATTCCCCCTCCTCTCCCTCCTCCCACCCGTTATTCAAAACGAGCAAGTCCAGCCCTGGAATGAAGCTGCCAAAATCGCAGTTCTTTGGTTGACGCCCCCCCCCCCGCTCCCACCTCCTCTCTCTCGCCCACCCCTCTTTCCTCCCCTTCATCCCCCCCTCTCTCTACCCCCCTTCATCCCCCCTCTCTCTCCCCCCTTAATCTACCCTCTCTCTCCCCCCTCTCTCTCTGTCTCTGCCCCTCTCTCTCTGTCTCTGCCCCTCTCTCTCTCTGTCTCTGCCCCCTCTCACTCTCTGCCCTCTCTCTCTACCCCCCTCCCTCTCCATATGTGCCTGTGAGTTGGGTGCTATGCGTGAGTGGATAGAGCGGGGATGGGGTAAAAGGAGTGAATGAATAATATTATTATAATATCAAGGGCGGTGGCTAGTGTGTGTGTGAGACGCTGCAGCCCCCCCCCCCCCCCCACCACAACCACGCGTTGAGGGGACGGAGCCCAACGGGTCCCCCTTGGTCTAGTATTTAATTAAAACTGCAAGCTACCGCAGTGACTTTATCCTGATGATATATTTTTGGTACTGAAGTAGCACGAGCAGAGTGAGCTATCAAATTCCAATTCTCCATGTCTGTGTGCCCTGACAATTACAAGTACAAAACCTGCCACTGCACTGTAAATAATGCTCAAGTTAGGGGTGGCATGGTGGCGCAGCGGTAGAGTTGCTGCCTTACAGAGCCAGGGACAAGACTGCAGATGCTGTCTGTAAGGAGTTTGTACATTCTCCCCGTGACCACGTGGGTTTTCTTTGGGTGCTCTGGTTTTTTCCCCATACTCCAAAGATTTACAGGTTTGTATGTTAATTGGCTTTGGTAAGTTGAAAAAATTGTCCCAAGTGTGTGTAGGTTAGTGTACGGGGTGGTCACTGTTCGGTGCGGACTTGGTGGGCTGATGTGCCTGTTTCCGTGCTGTATCTCTAAACACTAAAAACCTGGTCTTCATGTTTCACCTCTATGTGGCCTCCAGGCAATTGGACTAACATATTTATTCTTCATCAGGTTAATAAACATTTGAAGAATTGAGCAGCAATGCTGATGATATTTACTACTCATTTCTGGAACAAGGTGAAAATTTGCCCCGTTGATGCTGGACAGTCCCATATGCTTGTTGATGGGTATAATGGTAGTGGACAGTGGGCAGTCTGTCAGGAATAGGTTGCCAATCATACCATTCTTCCACAATGTTTTGGAGATCTCAATGCAATGCAATCTAAATCGAAAATGGAGTAGATGATCACAACTGGCGTGTGTTTACTGCAAGCGAACAAAGAAAAATGCCTCCAAAATGTTACATGCCCAAAATGTTTTTGAATTAATGTATTTAAGTAAAACAGTGGTTGGTAAGAAAAGCAGCTCACGACTTCTACAGTTAATTTAAAATGTTGTATACATTTTCCCCATAATCAAATAGAAATAGCTTGAGAGAAGAGTGTTTCGTCTTTACATGAATATTTTCATGCCAAAAGAAAATTATGTTTTTGACTGCATTTCAGGCAAATTTTTATTCCAATGTGATGAGTAATAATTCAATAGAAGACTAGCTATTTTGCAAATTTTGTTATTGCATTTTATAATTTGTGAATTTGATGTGACATGGAAATGTTACAGCGACAGAAAGAAGATGACCGTGACAATCACTAGCTAATTATAAAAATCTAACTGGTTCACCAATAAAATCAACTCTCATTTTCACAGTTGAACATGATCTTAGGATAGACCAGAGCATTAAAGGTAGAAATCAGAAAATGTTATAAAGCAGGAAAGACAGCAGCCAATCTGAGCAAAGCCAGGTCCTACAATCAACAACAAGTGATCTGGCAATAACTGAAACTCAAAAATCTGCAAATGCTGGACATCAGAAATGAAGTGGAAAAATGCTTGAAACACTCAGCAGATGGGGTAAAATCTGAAAGAGAAACAGAATAAAGCTTCAGGTCCAAGACCCTTTATCAGAACTGGTATGTTGAGAAAACACATTAGAGAAAAGAGGTTGCAGGGAGGGCAAGGTTAAAATAGATGACAAAGGACATTTCTTCAACAGGAAGCTATCATGGTGTTAGGACAATAATGGAATGGTGTTAGGACACCAATGTCAGTGGACAAAGGGGCCAGTTATTGATTTCAGGAATGTGTAGGAAGGAACTGCAGACGCTGGTTTAAACTGAAGATAGTCACAAAAAGCTGGAATGGCTCAGCGGGTCAGACAGCATCTCTGGAGAAAAGGAATAGGTGACGTTTCATGTCTGAAGAAAGGATTCGACCTGAAAAGTCACCTATTCCTTTTCTCCAGAGATGTTGTCTGACCCACTGAGTTCCTCCAGCTTATTGTGTCTATCATTGATTTTAGGAAGCATGGCGGATTATACAGTATGCCACAATCAGCATCAATGCTACAGGTCAAAATGATTGAGAGCTTCAAGCACCTTGGCATCAATATTACCAATCATTTGTCATGGACCAACCAAACTGATGAGATCCTCATGGACAAGCACATGGACATTGTGGGCCGAATGGATTATTGGGCTGGCAGCTCAGTCACTCAAGCCTGTTGTGCTGGCAGCTCACTCACTCACGGCTGGTGGGCTTGCAGTTGACTCACGACTATTCCTTGAAATTCCATTTCAAGCAGGGTGCAAGGCCTCCAAATTCAAGTGCAGTTTCTTACCACTTCAAGCAGGGTGCAAGACCACCAAATTCAAGTGCAGTTTCATACCATTTCAAGCAGAGTGCAAGGCCACTAAAGACACAGAGTCGTGACCTCTCCCTCCTCCATCTTGCAGGGATTGAGCCACGCCCACACTTCTGGGTTTTATATTCCCTCTCCTCCTCCCACCAGAAGTGGCGTGGCCTTCATGGCGTGATTGACAGGAGAGTGAATCTCAACATTTTTTAAACACTAATATTTATTTTTCATCGATGGGAAAAATCCTCGGCACCTGATGTGGAGGGGGACTCTGAGTAAGATGGCCAAAAATCACAGCCGTACGTGGTAGCGGTTTTTATAAAATCAATATAAAGCGCAAACAGGAAGTGGTCAAGATTAGACTTTTAATTATATAGAAGGCAAGGCAATTTTAATTCGGCAAGGCAACTTTAATTAGGCAAGGTAACTTTAATTAGGCAAGGTAACTTTAATTAGGCAACACAGCTTTAGCATTTCCAAACCAAAGGCAACACAGCTTTAGCATTTCCAAACTATATTTTCAAACCACATTAAGGGCGGTACGAAAACACCGCCGGGGACGCAGAGGTGGGTTAAAGGCCAGGTTAGAGCTAGCCCCACACAGGGCAGCGATTCCTAGCCTTTTCCTCGCCAACGTGCGCTCACTGGCAAACAAAATGGATGAACTCCGGCTAAGGATCACCTCCCACAACCGGATCAAGGACGGCAACATCTTGATCTTCACTGAAACTTGGCTCAACACTGACGTTCCTGACAGCGCCATCCAGCTATCGGGGCGTCATTTACTCCGAGCGGACAGGACATCAGACTCTGGTAAGACCAGAGGGGGGGGTCTGTGCATTTATGTAAACAAAGCATGGTGCACGGACTCCACCATCATCGAGAGTCACTGCTCAGCTAACCTTGAATTCCTCTTGGTTAGATGCAGACCGTTCTATCTGCCCAGAGAGTTCACCTCCACTGTTGTGACTGCAGCCTATATCCCTCCTGATGCTAATGCCAAGCTTGCAATGAAAGAGCTGCATACTGCCATTAGCAAACAACAGACGCACAACCCCGAGGCAGCCTTCATTGTTGCGGGTGACTTCAATCACTCCAACCTGAAGACTGTACTCCCCAAATTCCACCAACATGTATCCTTCCCCACTAGAGTAGACAAGACACTGGACAAAGTCTACACCAATATGGCTGAAGCTTACAAAGCCATCCCCCTCCCCCACCTTGGTCAGTCTGATCACGTCTCATTGTTCCTGCTCCCTAAGTACTCCCCACTCATCAGACGGGTTAAACCAACTGTAAGGACAGTTAAAGTCTGGTCAGAGGAAGCGGACTTCACACTTCAGCAGTGTTTTGGAAACACTGACTGGAAGGCGTTTGCAGCCCAGGCCACCCTTGACTCTCACACGGACATTGATTCCTATACATCCTCTGTTCTGGACTTTATAAACTCCACCATCAATAGTGTCACCTCCCTCAAACAGGTGACCATATACCCGAATCAGAAGCCATGGATGAACAGCGAGGTCAGGCTACTGCTGAAAGCACGGGACACCGCTTTCAGGTCAGGCGATGCTCGAGCCTACAGTTCATCCAGGGCTAACCTGAAGAGGGGCATCAGGAAGGCCAAGCACTGCCATAAGCTCAGGATTGAGGAGCACTTCAACAACAACTCCGACCCCCGACGCATGTGGCAAGGCATCCAGGCCATCACGGACTACAGTCCCTCCAACATCACCCCCACATCCAGCGACGCCTCCTTCCTTGAGGAGCTTAACCACTTCTATGGCCGCTTCGACAGGGACAATCTAGAGACAGCCATCAAGGCTGTGCTACCTGCCGATCACCAACCCCTCACACTCACCCCCTACGACGTGTACGTGGCACTGAGTAGGACTAATGCACGTAAGGCTGCTGGCCCTGACGGCATCCCCGGGCGCGTGCTCAGGGCCTGTGCTGCGCAGCTGACAGACGTCTGGACTGACATCTTCAACCTGTCACTTGCCCAAGCAGTTGTCCCCACTTGCCTTAAAGCCACCTCCATCGTGCCAGTGCCAAAACACTCCACTGCGGCAAGCCTCAACGACTTCCGCCCAGTTGCACTTACCCCCATCATCACCAAGTGCTTCGAGAGGCTGGTCCTGGCACACCTCAAAAGCTGCCTACCCCCCACACTGGATCCCTATCAGTTTGCCTACCGCAAGAACAGGAGTACGGAGGATGCCATCACAACGGCACTTCACTCCGCCCTCTCCCACCTTGACAACAGAGACACTTATGTAAGAATGCTGTTCATCGATTACAGCTCAGCATTCAACACCATTATTCCATCAAAACTGATCACCAAACTCGGTAACCTGGGCATCGACCCCTCCCTCTGCAACTGGATACTGGACTTTCTAACCAACAGACCCCAGTCTGTGAGGTTAGACAAGCACACCTCTTCAACCCTCACCCTGAACACCGGCGTTCCTCAGGGCTGTGTGCTGAGCCCCCTCCTCTACTCCCTCTTCACCTATGACTGCACACCTGTACATGGTACTAACACCATCATCAAGTATGCAGATGATACAACGGTGATTGGCCTCATCAGCAACAACGATGAGCTGGCCTACAGGGAGGAGGTCCAGCACTTAGCAACATGGTGCGCTGACAACAACCTGGCCCTTAACTCCAAGAAGACCAAGGAGCTCATTGTAGACTTCAGGAAGTCCAGAGGCGGCACGCACACCCCCATCCACATTAACGGGACGGAGGTGGAACGTGTTTCTAGCTTCAGGTTCCTGGGAGTCAACATCTCCGATGACCTCTCTTGGACCCACAATACCTCTACTCTGATCAAGAAGGCTCATCAGCGTCTCTTCTTCCTGAGGAGACTGAAGAAGGTCCATCTGTCTCCTCAGATCCTGGTGAACTTCTACCGCTGCACCATCGAGAGCATCCTTACCAACTGCATCACAGTATGGTATGGCAACTGCTCTGTCTCCGACCGGAAGGCATTGCAGAGGGTGGTGAAAATTGCCCAACGCATCACCGGTTCCACGCTCCCCTCCATTGAGTCTGTCCAAAGCAAGCGCTGTCTGCGGAGGGCGCTCAGCATCCCCCCCCCCCGGACACTTATTATTTTTTTTTAATTCAAATCGTTTGCTATGTCGCTCTTCAAGGGAGATGCTAAATGCATTTCGTTGTCTCTGTACTGTACACTGACAATGACAATTAAAATTGAATCTGAATCTGAATCTGACAGGTTAGTAAAACCACTCAGTTTAGTAGACATGTGTTCAGTGTTATTCACAGCTCAGACTGAGAGACGTGACCCTCTCGCTCCCCCATATTGCAGAGACTGATGGAGGCACTCAACACTTCCGGGTTTTATAGTCCCTCCGGAAGGGAGTGGCCTTCAGGAGAGAGAATCTCAACGTTTTTTAAACACTAACAACTCATTTATTTTTCATCAATGGGGAAAATCCTCTTGTCTTACGCAGCGAAGGGGGAGTCTGAGTAAGATAGCCAAAAATCACAGCTGTAAGTGGCAGCGTTTTTTTCTAAAATCAATATACAGATCAACAGGAACTGGTCAAGATCAGACTTTTAGTAATATATAGATAGATAGATTACTACCCCTCACCTATGTGCACTTATTGCTTGTCAGGCTGTGACCTGCTACTCTTCTCTTCTAGCTTTCTCCTCTTTCCCCAACACAATCAGCCTGAATAAGGGTCCTGACTCAAAATGTCCCATATCCATATTTTCCAGAGATGCTGCCTGCCTGACCCACTGTGTGTTTGTTTTATATGAATCAGGCTGATGATTAGAGTGGCAGTTGTGAGACAGTGATTAAAAGACATGGATGCAAAATGTGGGCCAGATCTGTGGCAGAGAATTGAATCCAAAATGAGAATGTTGAAAATCCCAGCAAATCAGGCAGTGGAGAGATAGAGATCAAGTTGATATGACAGGTACATAACCTTACATAAGAATCAACCAGTTTTCATACAAACAGGAAATATGAACTACCCATAACTGTTGAATATGATATCACACACTAAAAGCTGCACCATGCCAAGATGGTAAGATGTTCCTCAAATTAGCAAGTGCCTTGTTAAAACAATGCAGACAGATTAGTCAAAATGCAGTGAGACAGAAAATTAAAGTACCAAGCAACCGGAAGCTCCATTTTGACCCTGTGAACTGAACAAAATGCCTATTCAAAATCAAACACCATAGGTTCAGCTCCTCCAGTTTAGAAGAAATCACAAGCTGGTTAGTTCTGCTGTAAGGATATTCATCAGTAATTTTAACTCAGTTGTTTTTTTCGCCATGGACACTGCCTGGCGTCTGGATATTTCGAGCATCCTTCTTTTGGTTTCAGGACTAAGGAGCAGTTTTGACCTGCATTTCAATACATCACTTTGGTTTCTCTCTCCTCCAGCCATCTTTAATCTATTCACCAGACCGTTCTGTAAACATTGCGATCACCTAGGGAACTCTGGCCTCAAACTAACTTCCAAAATGAGAACGAGAGAGAAATTTACTTGGAACTCTCGTGGATATCAGAATAACAGTGCAATGAACCAGGCCATGCAGGTTACAAGATGAAGGCACAACACGTCATGTTTTTAAATTCAATTCAAGAAACCTTCAATTTTCCTGGTGTGGTTTAGATGTAGTCAATTCTTATTGATTTTTGAGGTGCCTAATAGATTATTGAATTATAGAAAGAATTTCAAGAAAAAGGCCACAAAAATATTGCCAAGCAATAAGTATTACTTTCAGAGAAAAAAAATGAGTGTCAAGTTAAAAAAGTTAGACGTCGACTTACCTGAGAGGCTTGCCTGGCCTGCTTGCCCTGTATATCTCAAGCTGACGAACAAATGAGAGTTCTGCATCATAGAGTATGACGTAACGAGGTTCAATTTCATGCAGTACACGTGACAGACTATATGGGTCACTACAGCCCAGCAATGGATGGAGAATAATGAGTGGTTCCTTCAGGATTCCATAACAGGCATCAGTTGGCAGGTTCAACATCACGTCATCAACTTCCGTTTCTTCGGTTATATGTTCCAGGCTAACACTGTCATAATCTTCTATGTCCTTCTCTTCCTTACACTCTTCATTATTTTCTCTTCCAACCATCTGAGTCAATGTTAGCTCTGATTTCTTCTTTTTAAGAGTCTCTGTTCTTGCCTTCTTCACTTTAGGCCCATTGCCAGACTTTGGTCTCACCTTGGATTTGCCAGGCTTAAGTTTCATGGTGGCCATCAGTAAATGCTCGGCCTTCTCATTCTTCCCAAAGGTTTTATTATAAATCTTCTTTAACAAGTCTTCCGCTCCAATGCTGATGTATTCCTTCAGCTGTGCACAGGTTTGATCATCACTGGCACAGATCAGCACGTGACCTACACAGAGCAACATGAAAGGCCACAGCAATCATATAACCATTTTGAAAATACTTAAGCAATATCATGCTGTGTGTGTTTAAGAAAGATGTGATTAGAACTCGTTCCTGTGTATAGAAAATATTATTTAGTGCAGCCAGCGGTGAAAGTAATAAGACTGTCACCTTTAGGTATTATAAATTAATAACAGAAAATATTGTTAAGACTTGAGACCACATTCACTCTCATGTAATTTATAGATATTTACGTTTTCTTGATATCTCTTCAAATTTCACATTACATTAATTTTCACTTGTCCTTGTTTTGCTATTGTTTTTGAACTACATCTGGATTTACATCATCAAGGTTACATGTAAAGGCTCACATAACCTAGATGATGTAATCTAGACTATGTAGGCCTTTGCGTAATCTGATGATCTGTACGCTTGATCATCTACGTTCTAAATTGCAAAATGCAGGCGCAGTGAAAAAACATAGACGATGACTCAATGAATGCCTTCTTCAGTATTTCTAACTGTATTTCTTCACCCGTTTTATATTGATGATTAATTATTTTACTCTTCCAATGGTAAAGAAAATAGGTTTTGAGGCCTGGATATCCAACTGAACACCAAACTGCAAGTGTGACATTAGAACTGAAGCCTTAACATAACTTCTGCCTACTTAGCCTCCACTTCTACATATGCTTACGTCTTATGGAGCTTTAAATGGTTGAGTTACTGTAAATAGATATTTCTCTTTTTACATTCCTATAACATGTTAGTTAGTGTTAATCATTCGTACTAACATGGATTGCCCCAATACACAATGTAATGGCTTCACTGTTGAGCTGCATAGTTTGAACAACTTGGCCCTATGCCCATCTGGGAGCATGGGTTGTGCATTTGTATGCAACAATCATTGGCATCATCCATCAACATGCAATAAAATGGAAAATCTGTCATTTAAACACCACGGTAACTCAATTATCCAATATTCAACAACATTTCAAGTACAATTTCACGATCCACCCCAGTCCCAGCTGTCCCCCAAAGCTATAAAAGTTGTGATGCGGAAGCAGCATCTTCTGAACTTGTTCTTCTTATAAGATTTACACAATCAGTGACAAAGCATGCATTCTGGAGATAGACACATTTAAAAAAAGGCATTCAATTTCCCCAGCTGCTTGTTCAGCTCACCAGAGTCAGTCAGTTCTTCACTGGGTTCATTTTCTCTTTTTATCTCAGTTAGTACTTCACTCAATGCTTCCCACTTTGGATTCATCTCCAGGACAAGTTCCTTCTTTTCTTCAAAAGAAAGTACACAGCAGGCATTTAGACAGCAGTTTTCACAAATCCATGTTTACGACATGCAAAGTATTTTCAGTCTGGTCATGTGCTAATGACCAGTTAATCTATTTTATTCGTAATGTTAAGATGGATTAAATATTGCCCACAGTACAGAAGATCCCATGCTATTCTTTAAAATAGTGTCACTGAACATTTTACATCCAGCTATGTGTAGACCCACGTTATCTGCGAGATGGTATTTCACTCCTTAAGAAAAGGACAGCAGAATCCACAACCTTCTATTTTAGAGACAAAAGTGACACCGATATAATTGCACGTCCATAAGAGGTTGGTTATCAGCAGCTTCAACTTTTTTTTCTCCGAAAATGTTTTTAATTGTTTTGAAATATACAAAAGCTTCCTCTTTCCTTCAGTTTGATACCAACAGAAGGAAAGACTTGTATGTGACTGCCAAGAGTCAAGCAATTGTGTCCGTTTGATAGCTCATAACACTAACGCCACCAGGGCAACGGGCCTTTATGGCTAGATGCGTTTCAAGCAACTTGGACTCTTGTATATTGTCTGAGTGGACTACAGTATTTTACTTAATCTAACATTGTGATTATGTACAGTAATACTTTATTGACCTGGGTACAAAAAAAATCAGTGTACATTGGTATATGTGATAATAAAGAACTATTGAACTTAAAGGTTGACACAAAATGCTGGAGTAGCTCAGCGGGACAAGCAGCATCCCCGGAGAGAAAAAAAAAATGGGTGATGTTTCTGGTCGAGCCCCTTCTTCAGACTGATCATCTACATTAGTCCCACCTGCCTATGTTTGGACCATATCTCTCTAAACCTGTCCTACCCATATACCTGTCAAAATGTTTTTTAAATGTTGTTATAGTACCTGCCGCAACAACCTTCTCTGTGAAACTGTGGAGTTCTTTGCCACAGACGGCTGTGGAGGCCGTCAGTGGATATTTTTAAGGCAGAGATAGATTCTTCATTAGTACAGATGGCAGAGGTTATGGGGAGAAGGCAGGAGAATGGGGTTAGGAGGGAGAGAGATAGATCAGTCATGATTGAATGGCAGTGTAGACTTGATGGGCCAAATGGCCCAATTCTACTCCTATCCCTTATCCCCACTCCTATCCTTACTCTTACAGTTTGTTCCATATTCCCACCACCCTCTGTGTGAAAAAAAATGTTCCTCAGATCCCTAGTAAATCTTTCCTTTTATTCCCTTCCTCTTGGTAAAAGACCGTTCATTTACCCCATCTATTCCGCTCATGATTTTATACACCTTTATAAGATCACCCCTTAGCCTCTTGCGTTCCAAGGAATAAAGTCCAAGCCTGCCTACCCTGTAGCTCAGACCCTCAGGTCTTGACAACATCTTGTAGATCTTCTCTGCAGTCTTTCCAGCGTAATAACATCCTTCCTACAGCAGTGTGATCAATACTGAACTGAATGTTGTAAGTGTGGCATCATCGATGTCTTGTATACTCTTGGACAAGGACAAAGGACAAATGACATTTATTGTCACATACACCAATTGGTGTAGTAACATTTGAGTTGCCATTGCAGCACACCAATAAAATAAACACAACATTATAGAATACTGTATTCATCTATATACTTCTATACTCAATACCTGACTGATGAAGGCCAATGAACCGAAAGCCTTCTTGACAAACCTGTACATCTGTTACATAATTTTCACGGAACTATGTACCTGCACTCTTAGACCCCTCTGCTCTATAATATTCTCCAGGGCCCTGCCATTCTCTGTGAAAGTCCAGACCCGGGTTGATTTCCAAAAACGCTACATCTCACACTTCTCAACAATAAACTCCATCGGCCATTCCTCTCACCACTTGTCCAGCCGATCAAGGTCCTGCTATAATATTTGATAACAAGCTTCAGTATCTTACCAATACAATCAATACCACCCACTAACATCATATGCAAACTTACTAATTATGCCTTGTACATTCTCATCCAAATCATGCTGTTCCTCCAATTTACACTGGGCCTCACTCTGGCAATGGAGGAGGCCCAGGACAGAAAGGTCAGATTCGGAATGGAATGGGGAGTTGAAGTGCTGAGCCACCGGGAGATCAGGTTGTTTATTGCGAAATGAGCATAGGTGTCAGGTCAAGCGATCGCCAAGCCTGCGCTTGGTCTCACCGATGTAGAGATGTTGACACCTAGAACAGCGGATGCAGTAGATGACGTTGGAGGAGGTGCAGGTGAACCTCTGCCTCACCTGGAAAGACTGTTTGGGTTCTTGGATGGAGTCGAGGTGGGAGGTAAAGCGACAAGTGTAGCATTTCCTGCGGTTGCAAGGGAAAGTATCCGGGGAGGGGTGGTTTGGGTGAGAAGGGACAAATTGACCAGGGACCTCATATTTTGTTTGGGTAGTTTACACCCCAGCGGTATGAACATTGACTTCTCCAATTTCAGAGTCATTGCTTTCTCCCTCCTTCCCCTCCCCTTCCCAGCTCTACCACAGCCTACTGTCTCCGCCTCTTCCTTTCTTTTTCCCACCCCCCCCCCCGACATCAGTCTGAAGAAGGGTCACGACCCGAAATGTCGCCTATTCCTTCTCTCCATAGATGCTGCCTCACCCGCTGAGTTTCTCCAGCATTTTTGTCTACCTTTGATTTTTCCAGCATCTGCAGTTATTTCTTAAACAACACAACAGCGTTTACAAGGTGTCCATATGAATACTTGAATTGGCCAGGCATAGATTACGAGCCAAGTGCAGAAATATGGGACAATCTTAGGTAAATCGAACAAATTTAAATGCGGCATCTACGTCAGCATGTACAAATTGGGCCTAAAGGCCTGTTTCAGTGCTACATGACTCCATGATTCAATACTGGAAGATGGGATGGGTACAGATGGGTCAACATCTACATGGTGGGCCAAATAGACTGTTGCCATGCTCTATGACTCTAGGTCTTCTCAGAAGATGGTAAATATTTGCAATTCTCCACTCAGAGTGCGGTGGAAGCGAGATCAATGTGCATTTAAAAAAATAAGCAAATACAAAATTAAAAGAGAATTGAGTGCTATGTAGAACCAGCACAGAAGAGGCCTGGGCCGTAATCAAGGTAAATAGCCATGCAGGCTTGAAGATTTGGCATACTCCTCAAAAGGTAACTTGATTTACTTGATCCTCAAAAGGTAACTTGATTTACTTCAATTTCTTCTAAAGGATTATTATCTAACATTAAAATGTGGACTACTATGAAAGAGAGGTTAGAACCTTTGCCAACTGGATTGTAGATACATTAGCAGTATGGTCAATTTGGTAATGCAGTGCCACCTTTGTTCTGGCCACCACACAATGAAGATGGTATTCAGAAGATGCAAACCATTACTGGAATAGAAAATTAAGCTTTCTCAGTTCAGCAGGTTAAGTTTACGAATTCCAACAACTAAATATTAATTCTGGAAACATACACAACTGCTCAAATGCCAGACAAAAGAGCTCCAGTTTATTACAGTCCTTATTGTAGCAGAGATACAGAAGGCACCGGGAGCCCGCGGGTCCCTGGAGGGAGACCGCTTTTTCAGGGCTCTCGCAACGGCGACTTCCCCCGCCCGAGTTGCGGGGTCGAGGAGCTCCTGGAGCGGGGCCTGACATCACCGCCCCGCGCGGCTTGGAATGGCCGCGGGACTCTGCGAGCGCACGCCGGGGGCTCTAACACCAAGACCCGGTGTGCGACCTCGCACCACCCGGCGTGGCATTAATGGCCGCGGGACAATCGCCATCGCCAGCCGGGGGGCTTTGACTTTGACTCTGACATCGGGGGGGGGGGGGAGAGTGCAGTGGAGAGATAAGTTTATTTGGCCTTCCATCACTGCAATGTGATGGATGTTTATGTAAATTGTGTTGTGTCTTGGGTCTATTTGTTTGTAATGTATGGCTGCAGAAACGGCATTTCGTTTGGACCTCAAGGGGTCCAAATGACAATTAAATGTATCTTGTATCTTGTATCTTGATACAACTTACACACCTGTCGGGTCTGTTTCTTTTGCTGTAGATTTTGCCACATTCACTGAGGTTTTGAGCTTTGCCTGAGGACACCTGTAAACCCTGGCACGAGCATTCAGAAACATTGTATTGCTGGCATCCAGGAATAACCACCCTGCAAGCACATAATAATAGATATCGAAAAGCAATAAAACAGGGATTCTGTCAATATGAAATAGAAGCAGAAATCGCTGGAAATGCTCGAAAGGTGGTGAGGCATTTGTGTGGGAAGGAACAGAGTTACCATTGCAAGTCAATAATCTTTTCACGGAATAGATCGGAATGCAATCAATCTGAAATGATTTTCTCTCCACGGATGCTGTATCTTACCAGCATTTTCAGTTTTTGTTTTTTATATTCTGCCAAGGGCTGTCAGTCAGTACAGCCCCCAACCTGTACACTGCCAGCTCCTTGTAGCTACAACTGGGGATTTCTGCAACACCAGCTAAGGTGCCATCTGGTTGTGCATGAAATAAGTTGCTGGTAGCAATGCAGATAGAAGCAGGAAGCATGGCAGCAAAACATTCAAATAATACATTAATTACAGCAACCTGTCATCCCAGGGTATTTCCCATATTAGCTACAGCAGCGCTAATGCTGATTAAGCTGTTTTTCTTAAGGTAATGTTTTACTACTGTCAAGTTTAGCCTTTTGATCACTTTTTCACAATGCTCAATGTTTTGGTTAAATACATTTAAAAATGTTCATGTCAGCAAAACTCTCCTAAAACATTTGACGTGACTGAAATATAATTTAACACGAAGTGAGATGATCAGTCTGGCAGCACAGTGCTAATATCAGTTATTATCACCTCAAATTCTCATCACAACTAAGACAGCTTGGAGAAACAACAGCTATTTTGCAGATATCTCCCCTCTCAACCCACTAAGAACTGATTAGTCCTAAATACATCTTGAACCAGCTAGACAAAACTGCTGGAGAAACTCAGCGGGTGAGGCAGCATCTATGGAGCGAAGGAAATAGGCAACATTTCGGGCAGAAACCCTTCTTCAGATTGAGGAAATACTATTGAGGAAATACATCTTGAACCATATAGTTTTTTTAATGATAAAACTTGCTAATTTCTACAGACAATTTTTTTTTTCTACCCCATTGTGTAGCAATGTTACAAAATTTTGAGATTTTAAAAATCAAGTCTGCAATTTATATCCCATCAGATAAAGCATAACAATAAGTTTAATTTGACACCAAATTCACTTTCATATCTCAAGTTCCGCCGTTTTCATACTCGGAAATTAGCATCTTGTTCCCTATTGATTTTCAATGGACATTACAAAAAAGCTGTGATCTTGGATAATCAAAGGCCCATTTCTTAAGGAAAGATTAACATTTTTAAATAGCCTAAGTGTCCAAAGATTATTCACAAATAATTCACAATATAACATGATTTTTATATCTAATTTACATTAATTTATAGGCCAAATGGAAGGAATTTAATGTTCAATTGCTGTAAATAAATGCCCATTTAAATCGGCTTTCTAGTGGGTTCATGTGGAACGCGCTGGTTTAGAATGTTGACAGCGCGCTAGATTAGTGCCTTCAAATGCCGAGAAAAATACTGCGGGATATAAAAAGCCCAAAATGAACGATTCGTTATAGATAACTTGATATATAGGGTTATATATATGCCCCATTTAATGTAAAAATAAGGTACATACCTTTAATTGTTTGCTTTATAAAACCCTGGGGCTGCGAGATGTTGCGGAATCAGAGAGTAATTTTAAACTATTAAAACTATATTATCGAGGCCTATAAAACTAATAATACCTTTTGCGACCGGGTCTTGCAGCGATTTTTCGTTAATGATTTACTAGGCTGAACATCTGCGATTAGTACAGCCTAGTAAAAATCGCGTTTTAAACCCGCCCCCTCCAAACAGCGCCAAAATCGCCGACATGGCTGAGGGCAGATTCCCAATGGCGATTCAGGTAGGTTTTGTAACATACCTACATTGTGGACTTTGGACGTTATACACGTCTACAAGATCATCCCTCATCCTCCTGCGCTCCATGGAATAGAGACCCAGCCTACTCAACCTCCCCTTATAACCCACACCTTCTAGTCCTGGCAACATCCCCGTAAATCTTTTCTGAACCATTTCAAGCTTGACATAGGTTTAAAGTGAAGGGGAAAAGATTTACTAGGAATCTGAGTGGTAACTTTTTCACACAAAGGGTGGTGGATGTATGGGACAAGTTGCCAGAGGAGGTAGTTGAGGCAGAGACTGTTCATATTCACATATTCTGTTGTGCTGCAGCAAGCAAGAATTCCATTGTCCCGTCCGGGACACACAACAATAAAACACTCTTGATTCTTGTCTTGACTATCCCACCATTTAAGAAACAATTAGACAGGTACATGGATAGGACAGGTTTGGAGGGACATGGACCAAATGCAGGCAGGTGGGACTAGAGTAGCTGGGACATTGTTGGCATGTGTGGCCAAGTTGGGCCGAAGGGCCTGTTTCCACACTGTATCACTCTATGACTCTATAATTTGTTGGATGGTCAAGATGCATTTCCTCAATAATGAACCCAGCAGTAGAATTTTCAGAACTAATTTCACAATTACCTGAATTCTGACCAAAGGCTTTCTCAGTGGCTCGAAGAGACTCTAATAGATTGAGAAAGGTAACACAGTCGTATTGGGTTAAATACTGTAATAGGGTACGGAGAATCTTCAAATCCTGTACCAAGGACTTGGTTTTTGTACCGAGCTGGTGCCAGACTGGATCCAAATAGTATCGTACTGCCTGTAAAATAGGAGAAAAGATGTTGTTAAAAAAGCATTTTTAGTATTTGTTACGCTTATTTTCCCTCAGCAATACAAACTAAAATTGGCCAGATAATAATGATCATAACTCCTTTAGCCTTCCTACATTTAATTTGTTGTGTGCTCAGTCATCCATTTTGCTGTACATGCAATTTTCTTTTGCATAAGATCTTTATGACTATAATCTAGCCTTTGAGGATATTCTCCTGCTTTGTTCATGGTCAATGTGATAGGTTCAGCCTACTAAATGACTTGGTACTGGCATTTGTGTTTACTTTTGGGTATTACAGATCTCATGGACACAACTAAACGGCTCATTTCAGGTATCACTGTTCTTCCATTTCAAAGATAATTCACAATGGACCTGCGCTGTAATAGGTTATTTTCCCAAAAGAAAATTCCTCCTCAGACAACTTGAGTGTAGTTTGATGAATGTTCTTTCTTTGCTGCACAGGTGTTTCATATTCATGTAATGCTTCAGTCTTTCTAACCACAAAGCGACACATCATTTTAGAGTTTGAGACAACTTTGATTGCCGCATTACAGAACATAGTTGCTCCTCTCAGGAGAGCTCTTTGATGTAGCATAATTTAAAATGTCAGATGTGTCACAGACAGGATTTCTGAATATTTTACCATGGAAAGAATGTAGCACGATTCATAATAAATCGTTACTTCTAATCCAAGTTAAATTTTAATCTAAGGGAATTAAATTATTTGAATAGAGCAGACATATGAGTATTTAAGATTGGTAAACCAATTTATACAATACACGAAAAGAAAGAAACTGCACATGCTGGAAATTTTTAATGAAAATGTAAAATGTTTCACGTAGCATCTGCAGAGAGAGTTCCAGAGATGTTACAGGACCAAATGAGTGTTTACATTATTTACAATTTATATAACGTTGCTTTCGAAACAGCACAACGATTTTCAGTTTTAGAAAGTTGAATCGATTATTAGTTAAGCATTGGTTAAGGAAGAACAGAGATCAACTGCTGGATTTCATTCTTGGCCAAGGAAGAAGCGAGAGACAGATTGACCAGTCAATTCAACATTTTGGAAAGGAGCAAAATAGCTTCAGGATAGCTTCTTCCCCACAGCCATCAGGCTATCAAACTCCACTCAAACAAAACTCTGAAGATTAATAGCCCATTGCACTTTATCTGTTTATTTATGTGTGCATATATATATATTCATTGGTATATGGTCACACTGATCAGTTCTGTATTTATTTATGCTTACTATATTCTGTTGTGCTGAAGCAAAGCAACAATTTCATTGTCCTATCTGGGACACATGATAATGTCACTTGAATCTTGAACCCAGAGTAAATATCCCAATGAGGATCAAAGGACTGACTGATGAGCTAGGTGACGTTTATCCCAGTAATGGGCACAATGTGCTGCTATTTATTTCTCCAGGAGAAGAGGCTAAATTTATGTGAAGTCACGCAAGAGTTTAAATTCTATTCAGTACAGACGATTGTAAATGATACAGTTTGCTGATTTAGATTTGGCTTTGTTTAACTATGGTGTTGATCAGCCTGCCTTTTAGAAAATCTGAGAAGTGAAAGTCATTCTGATATCTGGTTCACAGAACAAAAAGGTTTAATTGCTTTTACCCTGAGGCTATACTATCACGGGACATGGTATTAGGCAGTGAAAGTAAACTTAGAACAATGAAAGGGACTTGTGAAGGTGAACCTGATATATAATAGAGGTTTGACTCAAAATGTGCCGCAGAAAGATTGGACAAAACTCCACATAGATCAATGAAATTGCCTGTCAAAGCTGTGACTTTAGTCTCTGCTTAGCAACAGAATGCTGACCTAAATATATTCTTCAAAACAAAATTCCAAATTACAAACCTTTTCAAAGGACTTCCCAACTGCATTTTCAAGAGACAAATCCTCAACATCGAGCGATGGGTTGTAGTGTTTAAGCTCTTTCAAACAGGCATTCATCACATCCATAATGGCAGTCTGTATAGTCAGCATGGCAGGAGTGAGTGAAACATGCAGCTCGATTACTTCAGGTTTGTGTCTATCTAGGAAAGAGCTGACTGCCAGGTGGAACCTAATAGAATAGAGAAATATACCAATGAGAGATGTCGCATGTAGTCTTTCAATAAATAGACCCAAAGAAAAGTAGTTCTGTCCGAAAACAATTATATTCCAATACAGCTAAAGTTACTCAATACCACAATACCATTCAGAGTTCATGAATAACTTCCATTAGCATCTAACCAAAACTAAAATAATTTCAACCGTTTGTTCATCTCCTATGCTGTAAAGCCTTAAATGTGTATTTGGTTTGAAAATTTACCAATTTCAGCTTTGAATGCACACTAAGTTATTCATAATAGTAGTTAAAATGCTTAGCTTGGAGACCACATCGCAGGCTGACATTAAGATCGATTGATTTAAAAGCAGTTTGGCATTTCTGGTGCTGGAAGTCAGCGCTGAATCAGTGTTGACATTCAGTATTTATATGGTATTATAATGAATTACATACATGAAATACTTTCACCTCCGAGTAAGAGTAATTGATGTGGTCATCTAGCTAAACTTAAATTGGATTTGAATTTGAAAGAATTTTAAGATGCTTAATACCTTTTAGTGTTGACAAGTTTAGATTTATTTGAGAAAGGCTAAAGCAAGGTATGAACCATTTGGAGAAATATTTTGCCTGACAATGCTCTCTGGCACACCTGCTCTTGTGGAAGGGCACTATACTTCCAATTAAAAACCCACTTCTGTACTGCTTTAATGTGTTCCTCGTTATAACGAGCACGAACTGCACAAAATCAATGGCACTTGAGGACCTTAACAAGAATGTATTTATTATATATACAGGCCGATCTCAAAATAATACAGTAATGCATTTATAATAAAAAGCAAGCTGTTTCAAAGTCAAACTACAGAATCGAATAACCTAGTTGGTACTCAGAACACTGCCTTAATACCAAGCACTGGCAGCAATTCATCTTCATCAGTTCAGTTTTACAAGCGTCAGTGTTTTTCTTTGCTAACTGGGATGAGCTACAAAAGGATCAAGGAATTAAAAGGTCAGATGTCGCTCGATGAATGCATTATTGACTTCCACAACTTTGTCTTATTTTCTCTGTACCTGGCATGTGTCAGGCAGAGAGGATCACAGACCTTTCCCATTGAATCATGCTGAAATAATTTGCCTTAACAATTAAAATTCTTGTCTTGATGTATTTAATGTCACTGAAGCCACCAGCCAGATTTAAGCTGGCTAAATAACAGAACTTTGCATAAATTAGCAACTTTTATTTGGTTTGCAGAATACCTGAACTTTCTTTGAAACTCTTGATTGATTTTTTTGCTTTCAATGTTAGTACCAATTAATAGCAGGGATGAAACCAATCCATCTAATGCTTTGCTCCCCAAATGTTGAGCCATTTTGATATTGGCGAAGAGAATTCTGGTACAAACTTATTGCCTGTGCTTTCGTGCATGATAGCATGGATGCTCTCTGGCATGTGCATTGAGCTCAAATGATGCACAAGGTTTCTTTAGCTCCAGGAATCCATGTATGATCCTGACCTCAGATGTTGTTCGTGTGAAGTTTGCATGTTCTTGCTGTGAACGTGTTGGTTTTATCAGGGTGCTTCAGTTGTGTCACACCAACCGTGAGACTTGCCATCGCCCGCCGGGGGCTTTCATATCGGGAGAATGGAACACAGGTGAGAGACAAGACTCTAGATAAGACTTTGCCTTCCATCACAGTGAGGAGGAGATTCACTGTGATGGATGTTTGTGTAAATTGTGTTGGTTGTGTGTCTTGGTTTTTTTCTTGTTGTATGACTGCAGAAACCAAATTTCGTTTGAACTTCATTTGAGGTTCCAATGACAATAAATAATTGTATGTATACTTGTATTTCCGGTGGTGGCGCGACTCACGTCGCAGCGGCCTCTGCAGTCCGTCTGTCTTTTTATTATTTTTTGTCTTGTTTCAATGTAGTTTTTATTTTTTTTGACGGTATGTGTGTGTGTGTGGGGGGGGTGGGTGGTGAAACTTTTAAAATCTTTCCCCTGCACGGAGAACCCGACCTTTTCCTTGTCGGGTCTCCGTTGTCGTTGGGGCTGAGCAACGTGGAGCGGCCTCCAGCAGGAACGACCTACGGCTCCAGTCGCGGAGCTGCGGACTTTACTCACCATCGTAGAGCTGGCCGAGTTCGGAGCGGGAGGAGTGGTGGTGGCGCGCTGCTGCGACCTGACCCCGGAGATTCGGAGGCTCCAACCGCAGGTCTGGTAGACAGTAATACCGGGAGCCCGCGGGTCCCTGCTGGGAGACCGCTTTTCGGGGCTTCCGCAACGGCGACTTCTCACGCCCGAGCGGGGCCTTACATCACCGCCCCGCGCGACTTGGAATGGCTGCGGGACTTTGCTAGCGCCTGCCGGGGGCTCCAACACCAAGACCCGGAGCGCGGCCTTTGCATCACCCGGCGCGGCATAAATGGCCGCGGGACAATTACCATCGCCCGCCGGGGGCTTTGACTCTGACATCGGGAAGGGAATGGGGAGTGCAGGGGAGGGATAAGTTTTTGCCTTCCTTCACAGCGAGGAGGAGATGCGCTGTGATGGATGTCTGTGTAAATTGTGTTGTGTCTTGGGTCTTTTTCTTGTGTATATGACTGCAGAACCAACATTTCATTTGAACCTCAATGAGGTTCAAATGACAAATAAAATTGTATTGTATTGTATAATATTAAGGGTGCATGGTAGGATAATTGGCTATTATAAATTATCCTTTAATGTATATAAAAATTTAATGGAAAGGGTGTCGAACAACATACAATATGAGAGAGAATAAGTCACAGGGGAATAGCATGGCTAGGATTGCTCTTTTGTAATCTGCTTGGATCAGACAGGCTAAATGGCTGTTTTTATGTTGTAATACATATATAAAAATACTTGTCTACCACTGCACCTGTTTGTTTCAGGGAGTGTCTAGTTCCAATGCATGTCCTGACAGGGAATTGGATTGAAGAAGGACACAAAAACCTGGAGTAACTCAGCGGGACAGGCAGCATCTCTGGAGAGAAGGAATGGGTGACGTTTTGGGTCGAGACCTCAAATTGCTGAGATGCTTCAGTTTCAAGTTGACTTACCTTTTGCCTCCAATATTTGTACTGCCATGAATGATTTTTATGAAATTTACACAGATGTATTTACTTTTGATTCAGTAGCTTTATAATGGTATATAAGAATATATTCTATAATTTTGGAACAAAACATTGCCATTAGGCACGTAATAAAAGGAAATCATTTAGCCCTTAATCTCCTGAAACAGTGGAGGACAGCACTCAACAGATAAACTAAAATCCTTTTGAAACTTGTTTTTCATCTTGATGGAATAACTAAAATAAATTAGCACTTGAATAAAAGAAATCACATTGAGCTCAAAGAACAAAATTAACAAATTAACAAGTGTAAGAGGATTTTGAGAGGAGAACATCACTCCTGTCAGCTGGTGATACAGGTTATGATGTTTCCCCATATAGAGCTTACCTGGGCCAGAGGTACAGTTTACGAACAAACAGGTTTCGCATTACTCGTTCCACCTGACAGAATCCAAGACTAAAGGCCACTGCATCGTCTGTGAAGGCCTTGATAAAACCCTGTTTATTCTTCTGCCGATACAGACGAAGAATAAATGCTTCCTGACACGAATCAATGATTTTGTGAGCTCTGTATACCAAAATACCTGCAGAGACATAAACATAATCCAGCACTTACATCCTTGTGCAAATTAATTGAATCAAGCATACATTTGAGTATAACAAGTCAATATATACGTCATGAGGATACCTTTCATTCGTTGTCATCACACCAGTAAGTCTTTAGTACATTATATGTCTACATTTCTATTAATGTTCAGGTCGGGGGGAGTACCCCCGCCAGGGGTACCATGTAATCCCGTGCTACCTGCTCCATGGTGGGATAGTCGGGGACTAAACCTTCTCCCCCACCTGGTTTGCCAGATGAGGAGGGGGCTGTGGACCCCCAGCAGGACCAGAAACAAGACCGGTCAAAGGATGGATAAGCTCCTAGTGAGCCAACGGCCACCCACACTTCAGTAGAAGTTGTGATCACTGTCGGCAGGGGCGGAAATCCTGGGATGGATGATGGGGGGCACGCCCCCCTGCTTTGAGAGGTGGGGGATGATCCCCCCCCATAGGGTGGAGGTCCCGACCACGGGGGAAAATGGAGGAGGACTGGCCAAGTTCTGTGCCTTCCACCACAGTGATGAATGCTGTGGTGGATGTTTGTGTTACATTTTTATTGTGGTTCTGCGTTCTTTATTATTGTACCGCTGCTGACAACCCAAATACCACCGAACCTGGCTGCGTGGCAAAATAATTCTATCTATCTATCTATATTTTGTAATCCGGACTTCATCAGCTGCTTTCTAAGTGCAGAATCAGCCCATTCGCAGGGCCTTTCAGCGCCCGGCGCGGCTTAAAATTAAACTGCTGCATCGAGGCCATCGAGGCTCTCGATGTTGAAGCCCCCGCCGGCCGAAGAAAGACCCTGTGAACGGGCCGATTCAAGCCCCACGATTCGGGCGGGCGAAGCTGCTGTTGCTGGAGTTCGGAGTCGGTCACCAACCAGGTCAGCTCCCGATGTTACCGTCCACAGGGCCCACGGCCGAAACTTCGCATGTGTGCGCATGCATGCGCGTGGCCGCCGAGAAATTGTGTCCCCCGCATGTTCTGATAGCGATTTCCGTGCCTGTATAGTAAGGCACCGTGCCCGTTGATGATTTCAACGATGATGATGATGATGATATTTCGTTAGCAAGTCTTGACACAATTTGGCAGGTAATCAACCGTATTTTGACAATTTACAAGAATGTTTTCACAGATGAATTATGGCCTAAATGAGTTTCTGTCTCATGATACGGTCAATTCCTTTCAGTCTCTCCCTGATAATTGACCACAAATTCTCAATCGGATTGAAGTCAGGCGAGGTACCAGGCCAGTCCAAGAAAAACTGGCAAAATGGGGTCACCATCTTTGATGTGTGGCACGGTGAAAAGTCTTGCTGGAATATTCCAGGCCTATTTGGAAAAGTCCTTGCCAACTTTCACCAGCAGTCTTCTCTGCAATGCATCAATGTATTGCGGCGATCAGACCATTCGATCAACGGGGTGTAGTGGTTCAACACCATTGCAGCTGAAACAACACCAAAAATCTTATTTTCAGGATGTTTGACAAACTGGTCGATATGGCACTTTATCACCGATTCTTCATTGTAATAGTTAGAAATAGTTTTTTTGAAGATCAACTTCATCAAAGCACGATACACTGTACGCAAGATTATTGAGGCTCCTGCTGCCTCCAAATCTTTCTTCAGGGCATGGCTTGCTTTTCGTTCTTACTTCCCCGAATCAGCAAGGCCTCATCCCTTGCAGCCGCATTTCTTTTGCCGCCGCACACGTCCGTCCTCTTAAGCAATAGTGACCGGTTTTGGACACTTGCTTGGCGATCCTGGAGACAAAAGCTTGGCTTACCCCTACCAACTTTGCAATCTCTCGTTGTGACATCAAGCAATGTGTTGCAAGGTTATAATCTTTGTTCTCTTCCTTGGAGTGATATCCATTGTTTGAATTGCTTGAATATTTCATCTCAAATAATGATAAAATAGTGGGCGGATGAAGCTAATGCATTGCCGGTGTAAACTTAACTTTTTGTCTTTACTCTATTTTGAATGTTATCATTGTTGTATAAAAACAAATGGTGGACATAGAAACTAATCATATGAAAAAAAAAGCAAAGTCGTGATTCTATTAATTTGCACGTATGTAGTGTTCTTTGGAGTCATACCTGCAACTACCTGTAATTTAGGTTTAAACAACTAGAGAGTCGACAGCAAATATAATGATTTTGTTTCTGAAAGAAGGATCCAAGTCTATAA
This sequence comes from Leucoraja erinaceus, assembly GCF_028641065.1. NCBI lineage: Eukaryota > Metazoa > Chordata > Chondrichthyes > Rajiformes > Rajidae > Leucoraja > Leucoraja erinaceus. Next base: position 33,337,016 of record NC_073396.1, read on the forward strand.
ATCAGACAATACAGTCACGTAGAATGTAATAAAATTGCTCTAACTGGGCTTACAGAGATTTATATCCTCAGTTATGAAATCTGACACCATCGATATCATTGGAGGAAGGTGGTAGAATTTTCACTCTCTCTCTGGGGAATGTCAGATGATTAACCCTCTCTGAGTATCAACCATTTAGATTCAGATTAGGTTATTGTTATATGCACAAAAATTAAATTCATAGTTCAAAGAGTGAGCATTGTACATACAGTAATGATAAATACAACTATAAATAAACAACGTTCAAAACAGCACAAAGGTGGAAGTTTCTACAGCAGAACCGAGTAGTACAAAAATAAATTGAAGTACAACAATGGAATGAGCGAATGAAGTAGAGTTAAGAGTAAGATTATATAGGATGTGAAAGAAGTAATGTTTTTTTTGTGACGGTATGCGCCAGTATGCCATACCTAGAGTAAAAGAATAAACAACATCCATTCCTACTCTCTAGAGATGCTGCTGTCCCGTTGAGCATTTCGTGTCTATCTTCGGTGACAACAGTGGTGTCATCGGCAAACTTAAAAGATCAAGCTGGCGTTGTACTTGTGCAGGGAGCAGAGAAAAGGAACTGAGCACATGAGCCTGAGGGACACCAGTGTTGAGAATCAGGGTGCAGGAAACGATGTCCAATTCTAACCAAATTGGGTCTGTTAGTTGGGAAGTCCAGAAGCCAGATACCGATGGAGATCCCAAGACCAAGATCCAGAGGTTTAGGGATAAGCTTATTTGCATTACAGTGTTGAAAGCTGAGCTGCAAATTGTGATAAGCATCCAGACATTGTTGAGACGATCCAGAACCGAATGTAGTGCAAGAGACATGGTGTCCTCCGCAGACCTACTTTCCCTGTACACAATTTGTAGTGAGTTAACTTGTCCACGTGACGGGCGCAGATGTTATGATTCTTACTATTATGATTCTTTCAAACCACTACATTTGGTAGATGTTAGAGATACTGGGTGGTAGTCGTTGCAACGAGTCATTTTACTTTCTTGGGCAACTGAAAGTATGGTTTTCTTGAAGCAGGTGAGGACGGTAGACATTTGAACTGAGAGGTTGAAGATGTTGATGTTGTCTGTGGCTAGTTGATTATTTCAAAATGTCAGAACCAAATACTTGCAGAATATTCATTTACTCACCGTAAGGCAGACTGACAGCCTTTCAGTTGACATCGAACACACTTGTTTAAATAAACAGGCTGCACCCAAGATGGCAATTCAAAGCTTTATTTGCAAAAAGATATCAATAACATAGGAGAGTTTTGATAAAGAATACTGAAGCCATTAAGTTTTCAATGATCATGATGAAGCTAAGTATACACATGAAATAACTTAGGAAGAGGTGACAAAACCTCGTCCTCTGGCAAATGCATTTTATGTCAAAGGAATGTGAGTATCAGTGAAATATTTGCAGTAATAATCAGCTCGTATGATATCAGGAAAAGTTGCATTTTCCATTAAACTTCCACAAAAATTTCACAAGGAAAGGAAACAAAATAGATTAAAGTTGAGGCACTAAATTTCTAGTCGATGCCATTATCTTTCTCAGTGCAAGAAATGGCAGTTCATCTTGCCTCACATCCTAATATTTTAGGCAGGTGAAGAAGAAACTATTTTAAAAGGTTTTTGTTTTGGGAAAAGCTTAGAATAAAATCACTCACCTGTAATTAGATTGGCAGGAATACGATCTGTTAAAAAATCAACAACCAGAATTCGACTAGTCACAAATAAGACTCCACCCTCTGTGTATACTGAGTAACGCTCATTACTTGGAATTTCATTGGTAATAATACGAGGAAGATGGGAGGCTCCTTCAGACCGTAACTGCTCAATAAAATATTGCTGCAATAGAGAACGCATAATCAAATCATTTAACATTTTATTCTTCTTTCTGTCTTATGAAATAACTTTCTGTTTTGTTTATAAGGCAGTTGAAATGTAATTACAACATGCAATAGTTGGAAACCATCTTTAAGGGCCTGTCCCACTTTCATAACCTAATTCACGACCTTTTTTAGACGTGGACATTTTTCATCATGCTAGACAAAATGCCCCGACCTACTTGATGCTACGAGTACCTACGACTAGCATCACGGCCTGCTACGACCTATCTACGACCTCCTACGACCATGCTGCGAGTATGGGTCAAAGGCAAACTCGGCAGAGGTCGTGAATTAGGTCGAGAAAGTGGGACAGGCCCTTTACTTGTCCTGTTGCATTCAAAGATTTTTTTCCCCAAAACAAAAAGCTTTTATTACATGTTCACAGTTTAAAATGCAATGCAAGAATTAAAACTGCTATTCATGCAGTTTGCAAACATCAACCATCAAATTACAACATTGTCAGCCATATCCTCGACATACTCGAGCCCCCAAAGCAAATTTGACACAAAAAGTGTGACCTCAAAACTAACCTCCAGGGAACACAGCTTCTCTTCAGTTTAAAAAAACATTCCTCACATTTTGCTTCATGTTTCTTAGCCAATGACACGACCATAGTTACATCAATTTGTTAATTCATGGCTTTCAATTTCTTAAACTTTATTGGTTCTGTATTTTGGGGTAAATACAGTATCAGCTTCCCTCAAATGTCTAAGAATGCATTACCAGTTTGATTATTTCTAACAATTCTCTGTGCTATATCATCAAATATATCAATCAATAAATTTAATGAATTTGTGTTTTCATTTATTAATCCCTTACATTTCCTAGCAGCAATATTTTTTGTTCATGACCATTGTCTTTGAAATGATCCTGACCACCATTCATAATGCCGACTGGTCCAAACATGCTCCCATCCATCATGTTTTTATTTATTTAAGAATTTGAAGAGTAAATCTTTGTAATCTCCATCCATGTTATCCCATTACTAATGTTGAGTACATTTCATCTGGATTTTATGGGTTTTCTACTCTGAGGCCTGATAATCTTTTAATTTGTTCCCCTTCATCCAATTTTATCTGATTTCTCCATTAATAAGAAACCATTCTCTTTTGTGGTGAAGCGAGAACCAAACTTTACTTTCAGTATACCAATCATACCTCCAAAGGTTATCTTTTTGGTCTATAATTTATTTGACTACTTTTCTGTTATTTATATGTTTAAAAAGGGAGTATTTCATTTTATGGCATCTGCTAATCTGAATATTGTTAAGTCTGACTTTTTTTCAAAGCTTATATGAACAAACTTGCCATTTAGCTCCTCATGAAAAGAGAGTATTAACTTTGTCAGCAAAACAAACATGGTGGATTCCAAAAAAAGTGAGGGCAAGTTCTGTAGTGAAGCATATGTCTAATTGCAGGCTCAAAGTCAATATCCCGAGGAGATAGTTAAAAGCTTAAACCTTCAGTGTGCTGTTGGAGCCTATTAAATATGTTGTTATATGTTGTTATTTACACATTGATTTAAGTTATTAATGCTTGCATGATCAATTAAAACAATGATGACCAATACATCAACTACCTAAGGTTTATCAATGTGTGGGAAAGAACTGCAGATGCTAGTTTAAATCAAAAGTAGACACAAAATGTTGGAGTAACTCAGCGGGACGGGCAGCATCTCGAGAGGATTTCTGGAATTGGGGAAATGCAATTCTAATTAATAATTCGATGTATGAATAGCAGTTACCTTCATTTGGGAATGTGAAGACATATTTTTGGAATGCAAATTCAGATTTGTGCATATCAAGCATTGAAATATGATCATGAGTTACTATTCCTCAGGGATTAATTCATATGGGGTATTGTCAGAGATGTACTTACATGCTAAAGCGTTTGCAACTATTTTATTCCAAAATAATCCTGGTATCTGGACATCAATTCTCCATTGTTTTCTCTGAATACACACAACACTGCCACTATTTTAATATGGTATTTGAGGGATAAACATATTTCCCAATAGGAATATATTAATTGTTAAACCCATAATTATGTATCTGCATAATAAAGCTCTCATGCTCTTTGAATACTGCAATGACAAAGTAGTGAAATTACAGGATTTTTTTCCCATCCTGCAGGAATGCTTAATAATTGTAGGAACAAGGCCATTTAGCTCCTCAACTTTGTCCTATCATAGAACATGGAACAGTACAGCATAAGAACAGGCCCTTCGACCCACTATGTCTGCCGAGAATGATGCCTGTGCCTGCACCTGAGACATATCCTTCCATGTCAATATGTCTATTGAAAAGTCTCTTAAAAACCATTATTGTATTTGCCTCCACCACCATGGCTGTGCGTTCCAGGCACCCACCACATTCGGTGTAAAAAAAAGCTTGACCCAAACATCTCCCTCTAGTTTTTGACATTTCCACCTTGGGATAAAGATTCTGTCTAGCCTATCTATGCATCTCATAATGTCATATATTTCTCTTAGATCTCCCTTCAACCTCCAACACTTCATAGAAAACAATTCAAGCTTGTCCAATCTCTCCTTACAGCTAATACATTCTAATCAAAGCAGCATTCTGGTAAACTTCTGCTGCATCCCTAAATATTTTTTTTTTTCAAGACCCCCTCCAATCTTCCTGCAATGCGGCGGCCAAAAACTGCATACAATACTCCATATGGCCCAACAAAATATTTATAAACGTAGACACAAGGAACCGCAGATATTGTAATCAGATATAGAAGGATAAAGTGCTGGAGTAATTCAATGGATCAGGCAGCATCTCTGGAGTACATGCATAGGTGACGTTTTGGGTTTATAAAGCATACTATATGTCTTCTTTGCCAATCCATCTACTCATTTTGCCACTTTCATGGAGACATGGACTTGGACCTTAAGATCACTGTACATTTATACTGTTAAGGGTCCTGCCATAAACTATATACATTTACATTTGACCTCCCAAGTGCAGAACCTCACACTTGCTAGGATTAAACACCAGATACCATTTTATTGCCCATATCTGCAACTGATCTAAATCCCATGGTATCCTTTGACAGTCTTCCTCACTTTTGGTGTCATCTGCCAACTTACTAACCAACCCATCTAAAAGTAATGTATATATACCACAAACAACAGAGCTCCGAGCACAAATCCTACTGGCCACAAACCTCCGGCCAGAATAACATGCTTCCAACACCACCCTGTCTTCCAATGGTAAGCCAGCTCTGAATCCACATTACAAAGTCACAATGCATCCTAAGCATCTTGGTGTGAAAGTTGGTGGGGGCGCTGCAATGGCGGCAGCCCTGTCAGCAGCACGTTAGTTTTTTCAACTTTTTTTTTTTTTTTAGTATATTTTAAAGTATGTTTTTAATGTTTCTTTGTGTGTTTTGTGTGGGGGGTGGTGTGGGGGGGGTGAGGGGGAAACCGTTTCGGCCGCCTCCTCCATGGAGAGGCGACTTTTTCCAGGTCGCCTCCCCCGTGGCCTAACAGCAAGGATCGGCGTGGCCTTTCCCGGAGACGCGCCCGGGGCTTCAGCAGCGTGCGCAGCGTGGACTCTCGGCGTGAAGCGGGTGAGCCCTCGCTGGGGCTCCCTGGAGGGGAGCGCTCCGTTTCGCTGGCCCGGGGCAGCCGGCAGCCTGAAGCCGCGCGCGGTCTGCACAGCTCCAGCTGACGCGGCGTCTACAGCCCGGGATCCCTCATGGGGGACCCGGGGGAAGAAGAAGCCATCACTGCAGGCCCGTGGCCAACTTCTACCGCGGGCGCGGTGGCGACTTACCATCACCCCTGGAGGGGAGCTTCGACCACTGGCCCTGCGGTCTGCGGTGCTTCTGGCTGCGGAGCGGCGGGAACTTTAAACTTTAAATTTCGACCGCCGGCCTGCGGCCCACACCAACTTAAAGCCGCGGTCTCCGGTGGGGAAGAGCCGATCCTGGACTTACCTGGACTTGTACCTTGTCCTTTTACCATCTGGACGCCCGCAGCAACGGCTGCGGAGGGTTGAGGTCCCGACCACGGGGGAAAATGGAGGAGGACTGGCCAAATTGTGTGCCTTCCACCACAGTGATGAATGCTGTGGTGGATGTTTATGTTAAATTTTTATTGTGTTTTTGTGTGTGTTCTTTATCATTGTACCGCTGCTGACATATTCATTTCACTTGCACTTTATGTGCAATGTGACAAATAAACCGTATTGTATTGTATTGTATTAATATTCTGGATCAGCCTATCTTGAAGAACTTTATCAACTGCCTTAATAAAATCCATTTAGACAACAGCCACTGCCCTACCCACATCAATCACCTCTTGAAAAATCTCAATAAATTTATTAAAGTGCAACCTGTCAAAGATAAAGCCATGTGTGGGTAAGAACTGCAGATGCTGGTTTAAATCGAAGGTAGACACAAAATACAGGAGTAACTCAGGTTGGAGGAGGTGCAAGTGAACTACATTTTATCTCTGTACCGCCCACTCCCCTGACATCAGTCTGGAAAAGGGTCTCGACCCGAAACGTCACCCATTCCTTCTCTCCAGAGTTTCTGCCTGACCTGCTGAGTTACACCAGCACTCTGTGTCTACCTAAAGATAAAGCCAAGCTGACTGTCCCTAATAAACCCATTCTCTTCCAAATGCATGTAATTCCTATCTTGTATTCTCTCCGAGCTTTCCTACTTTAAATCTTCCCATCTCCTCCCCTTTCGGCTTTCTGCAGAGACCGCACCCTCCGTAACTCCCTGGTCATTTCAACCCAAACCACCCCCTCTCCTTGCACTTTACCTTGCAACCGCAGGAAATGCTACACTTCTCGCTTTACCTCCCCCCTTGACTTCATCCAAGGACCTAAGCAGTCTTTCCAGGTTTTTCAGAGGTTCACCTGCACCTCGTCCAACCTGATCTATTGCATCCGCTGCACCAGGTGTCAGCTGCTCTACATCGGTGAGACCAAGCGTAGGCTTGGCGATCCCTTCGCCCAACACCTCTGCTCAGTTCGCAACAACCAACCTGATCCCCTGGTGGCTCAGCACTTCAACTCCCCTTTCCATTCCGAATCTGAACTTTCTGTCCTGGGCCTCCTCCATGGCCAGAGTGAGTGCCAGCGTAAATTGGAGGAGCAGCACATCATATTTCGCTTGGGTAGTCTACACCCCAGCGGTGTTAACATTGACCTCCAATTTCAGGTAGTCGTTGCTTTCTCCCTCTTCCACCCCCCCCCCCCTTCCCAGCTCTCCCTCAGCCCACTGTCCTGCCCCCCCCCCCATCCCCGCATCAGTCTGAGGAAGGTTCTCTACCCGAAACGTCACCTATTCCTTCTCTCCATAGATGCTGCCTCACCCGCTGAGTTTCTCCAGCATTTTTGTCTACCTTCAACAAAGCCAATGGTTTTGACGAGTACACCTGTGTTCCACACCGCATCCTGATGTACATGATGTGGATAATGAGTCAGAGTATAGCAGGGAGATTGATCTGGTTGAGTGGTTCCAGAACCATCAATCTTAATCTTAATGTTAGCAGGACCAAGGAGCTGATTGTTGACTTCAGGACGGGAAATCCGAGGGACCATACATACATCTTCGACCGGATGGATAATAGCTTCAAGCTCCTGGGCAAACACCTCTCTGATCATCTGTACAAGGTCCAGCATATTGATACTTTTACAAAGAAAGCTCACCAATGCCTCTACTTTTTCAGGTTAAGAAATTTGTCATATCGCCAAATACTCTTATCAAATCTCTACAGGCACATGTTCGAGAGCATATTGATCAACTGCCTGGTTCAATAATTTGAATGCTGAAGAATGAAGGAGGCTGTAGAAAGTGGTGAACGTTGCCTTATACGTTCTAGGTATTGACCCACCGCCATCAAAAATTCTATAGATACCGGTGCCTCAAGACACCAGCAAAGACACACTCTGTAGTGTAGAACTGCAGATGCTGGTTTATATCAAAGATAGCAGAAAGAGCTGAAGTAACTCAGCAGGTCAGGCAGCATCACTGGAGAAAAAGGATAGGTGGCATTTCAGATTGCCACGTTTTCATCATGCTGCTACCATCTGGAAGTGGGTAAGGAGCCTGGCAATTTTTATATCCAGATGAAAGAACAGCTTTTCCCCCATCAACTTCAACAACTCTGCACAATCCCAACCATACTTCAGCACCGAACTAGTATGGACTTTATTTAAACTAGTATGGACTTTACCCTGCTAAGGTTGCACTATGTACTTTGGCTTGCATTATCATGGACTGATGATATACCTCAAACAACTGATCATTTTTTTTGTATATTTAATTTGTTGCGTGGCTGCATTTAATGTGCCTGTAAAGCTGCAGCAGGTAAGAATTTCATCATTCCTGAATCAGTGCATATGGCAAATAAACACAAAGACAGACACAAAATGCTGGAGTAACTCAGCGGGTCAGGGAGCATCTCTGGAGAAAAGGAATAGGTGACTTTCAGGTCGAGAAACCCTCTGACGAAACGTCACCCCAGAGATGTCGCCTGTCCCACTGAGTTACTCCAGCATTCTGTGTCTATCTTCGGTTTAAACCAACGTCTGCAGTTCCTCCCTACACATTTTGACAAATAAACACTCTCGACTCCTCCCCTACCCCTCACTCTGTTGACATTATCTCCAGTCAACACTAACAGATGTACATAATAGTGTGGGTGGCATGTCCGCCGGTAAAGTCCGCAACAATGTAAAGGACAAGACAGTCAGGTATGCCTGGCGTGGGGGCTGCAAGGACCACAGGGCCCCCTCACCCCGGCGAAATGAACCCTCAACCCGGCCGAAGGGACCCTCCCTCCCTCTCGCCCCTTATGCCGGCCGCTGATGCTGCTGCCGCCGCCGCGAGTCGCGACCCTCCACTCACCTCCTCGGCCACGTTGGTGTTGAGCACCAGCAGCAGGTTGCCGGGGTCACAGTACAACCTGAGGAAGTTGAGCAGGATCCTGTCCACACCCAGGCCCTTGGCCGTGATGACCAGCCCATCTTCGTGGAACAAGTCCAGGAAGATCTGGCTCTCGTATTCCAGGAGCGGGGTCATGGCGCCGCCGCTGCCGCTCATCACCTGCTCCAGCCCAGGGGCCGCTCGGCCGCCGCTGCCGCTCCTCACCCGCTCCCGCTTCCCGCCCAGGGCCCGCTCCTCGCCAGCTGGCCTCCGCCGCCATCGCCACCTGCCGGTCACATCCCGTATTCACTTACACAAGACACAACATACTGATGTAACTCAGCAGCAAAGATACTGGTATCCTCCAGTGTCTTTGCTCAGCAGGGACAGGCTGCATCTCTGGAGAGACGTTTCAGGGTCGAGACCCTTCTTCAGCCAGAGAGCCAGGGGAGTGTGAGACAACAGAGATAAGGAAGGGTAAGGTGTGAAAACGACAGATCAAAGCAGACGTTGGTCAATGAAATGTAAAATGGTTCATTTTTTGTCTGAGGGGAAGGTGACAACGAGGCATACAAACTAAAATTAATCAGGAAGATGGTGAAACTAGTCGGAGAACTTGGACGGGCAGTGACTCAGTGAGAGGGAAAGCAATGTTTACATGAAGTTAGAGAAGTTGATATTCATGCCGCTGGGTTGCAAGCAGCCCAAGTGCAATATCAGAAGCGGTTCCTCTAATTTGCGTTTGGCCTCACTGTGACAGAAGAGGAGACCTAGGACAGAGGGGTCAGTATGTGAATGGGAGGTGAGTTAAAGTGCTTGACAACCAGGAGATCATGTAGGCCCAGACAGACAGACTGAGCGAAGGTGTTCAGCCAAATGATCACCCAGTCCATGCTTGGTCTTGCCGATATATAGGAGTCCACACCTGGAACAGCGGATACAGTAGATGAGGTTGGAGGAGGTGCAAGTGAACCTCTGCCTCACCTGCAAGGACTGTTGGGGTCCTTCGATGGAGTCGAGGGAGAAGGTATAAGGACAGGTGTTGCTTCTCCTGCGGTTGCAGCGGAAAGCACCTGGGGAGAGGGTGGATTAGGTGAGAAGGGATGAGTTAACCAGGTAGTTGCGGAGGGAACGTTCTCTGCGAAAACCAGGGAGGACAGGATAAAGCGACATTATTACATCAGGACCCTTCTTCATATATATTTACTTCTTACATTCAGATACCAGCTGGAAGAATAAGGTCCCCAAATTCCAGAACTATCATGGGATGAGACCACGCCCGAGATATTGTTAGCAGAAATAAATGGGGAGTGAATTTCACAAGTGTTTTTATTTGGTGTGAAATTGTCTGCTTATTCATTATAAAAACATCAGCTTTGGGGTTACAAAGGTAGTTTGATTGAAAGCTGAGACTCATACGATCATGGAAGAGCCAGTTTGACTTCAATCCCCATTGTATCTAGAATTTTAAAGGCTGCTCAGTCCTTCACACAAACCAACAAACAGATTCAAGAACAGCGTCTTCCCCGTTGTTGACATACTGTTGAGCATGACTCTCATGTGCTAGGGATTCATCCACGATCTTCCAATCTACCTCATTACAGCCCTTGCAATTTTTTTTAATCTACGCTTTCTCTGTAGCTATAACTATTTTTGCTTTTGCACTACCCAATGAGATGATTTGCATGAGATGATTTGCCTGGATAAGATGCAAAAAAATTTTCCTATTTGGAGCAAGGTTTGGATTTCCTGGTCCTCACCTTCTCCCCGATAGCCCTTGCATTCAGTGGATTATCGTTGGTTTGGCAAATGGAATTTAACTCTGACAAGTGAGAGGTGCTGCACTTTGGTCTGTCAAACAAGGACAGGACTTGTACAGCAAATGGTAGAGCCCTGGAGATTGTTCCAGAACAGAAAGATCAGGGTGTGTAGGAAGCAACTGCAGATGCCGGTTTAAACCGAAGATAGACACACAAAATGCTGGAGTAACTCAGCGGGACAGGCGACATCTCTGGAGAGAAGGAATGGGTGACATTTTGGGTCGAGACCCTTCTCCAGACTGATCAGTCTGAAGAAGGGTATCGACTCGAAACGTCACCCATTCCTTCTCCCCAGAGATGCTGCCTGTCCCACAAGTTCACTAGTTATAGAATTAGGCCATTCAGCCCATCGAGTCTTCTCTGCCATTTAATCATGGCTGATCTCTGCCACCTAATCCCATTGTCATGCCTTCTCCCCATATCCCTTGACACCTGTTCTAATCAAGAACTTGGTCATCTCTGCCTTAAAAATATCCACTGACTTGAGCTCCACAGTCCCGCTGAGAAAGATCAGGGAGTACTGTTGCGTGGTTTCCTGAAAGTGGCAAGCCAGGTGAACAGTGTGTGGAAGGGTATTTGACATGATTGCCTTCATTCAAAGAGTTCAGAGTACTAGCGTTGGCACAGTACAATGCTGCTGTACAAGTCGTCAGTGAGATCATATTGGGAATACTATCTGCAGTTCTAGTCACCCAGCTATAGGATGGAAGTCATGAAGTTGGAAAGGAAGCAGCAGAGATTCACCAAGATTTTACCTGGGCTAGTGGGCTTGAGTTGCAAGGAGAAATTGAAAAGGCTGGGACTATTTTCCTCCCAAAGATGTGCAGGTTTGTAGGTTAATTGGTCTAGGTAAATTGCCCCTGGTTCTGAAGAGCGGATGTGAAAGTGGGATAATATAGAACTAATGTAAACAGGTGATCGATGGTCAGCGTGCACTTGATGTACTGAAGGATTCCATGCGATATCTTTCAATCAATCAAAACATTTTCACTTAGAGGGTAGTCCACATCTGCAACAAGCTGACAGAGGAAGCTATAGAAGCGGGTACATTTATGACTTTCAAAAAACATTTAGATAAGTGGGACCCGTTGGGTCCCAGCATCACAGGGGAGGGCTGGCCTCCCAAAGCAATTCCAATATTGGTGGCCAGTGGGGGGGTGGGGGGGGGGGCTTTCTCGAGGGACATTGTGGGCCGAATGGATTCTTGGGCTGGCAGTTGACTCACGACTATTCCTTGAAATTCCAATTCAAGCAGGGTGCAGGGCCTCTAAATTCAAGTGCAGTTTCTTACAACTTCAAGCAGGGTGCAAGGCCACCAAATTTGTGCAGTTTCATACCATTACAAGCAGAGTGCAAGGCAACTAAAGACAGCGAGTCGTGACCCCTCCCTCCGCCATCTTGCAGGGATTGAGCCACGCCCACACTTCTGGGTTTTATAGTCCCTCTCCCCTCACACCAGAAGTGGCGTGGCCTTCATGGCGTGATTGACAGGAGAGCGAATCTCAACATTTTTTAAACACTAATATTTTTTTTTCATCGATGGGAAAAATCCTCGGCACCTGATGAGTGGAGGGGGACTCTGAGTAAGATTGCCAAAAATCACAGCCGTACGTGGTAGCGGTTTTTATAAAATCAATATAAAGCGCAAACATGAAGAGGTCAAGATTAGACTTTTAATTATATGGAAGGCAAGGCAATTTTAATTCGGCAAGGCAACTTTAATTAGGCAAGGCAACTTTAATTAGGCAAGGCAACTTTAATTAGGCAAGGCAACTTTAATTAGGCAACACAGCTTTAGCATTTCCAAACTATATTTTCAAACTACATTAAGGGCACTGACAGGTTAGTAAAACCACTCACAGTTTGGTAGACACGTGTTCAGTGTTATTCACAGCTCAGACTGAGAGACGTGACCCTCTCGCTCCCCCATATTGCAGAGACTGACGGAGGCACTCAACACTTCTGGAGGCACTCAACACTTCCGGGTTTTATAGTCCCTCCGGAAGGGGCGTGGCCTTCAAGAGAGAGAATCTCAACATTTTTTAAACACTAATAACTAATAACTCAGCAGTTGGAGTGGATAAGAATGGAGAAAGAGGAGTGCTATCCGCACGATATAGGAACGATCCTGCTCTCACCGATAAAATTGAATAGTATAATATATAAGAAGAACCCAATTATTCACAATATAATAAGAATTTGGAAACAAATAAAAGTATCCTTGAAATTAAATAATTTATCAGTACTAACCCCACTATTGAACAACCCCGCATTCAAACCTTCTCTCATCGACAACACATATCAACAATGGGATAGACTGGGGATTAGGAAAGTAGGGGACATGTATGAAGTGGGCAAACTGTTATCATTTCAACAATTAAAATTTAAATTTAAATTGAAGGATAATCAATATTTTAAATATATACAGGTATGTGACTTTATGAAAAAATATACACATAGATTTCAAACTATATTTTTAGATCCTTTAGAAGAAGCAATGAATATTAAGGCTGATTCACAAAAATTAATATCATACTTTTATAATAATATATTAAATAGAGAATCACCCTCAACAGAAGCATTAAGGGAAGATTGGGAACAAGAGCTAATTATAAAGATCTCGAAGGATAGATGGGAAAAGTATTTGATGAATACACATAACTGTTCTATTAATGCAAGACATAATTTAATTCAATTCAAATTATTACATAGACTATATTATTCAAAAACGAGGTTGAATAAATTTTATCCAAACGTCTCTCCCAGATGCGATAAATGTTTGTTTCAAAACGCTAATATAACACACTCATTTGTTGGATGTACAAAGTTGAATAAATTTTGGAGTGATATATTTGATATATTTACAAAGATTTTCAAGTCAAGAATAGAACCCAAAACGGAATGGATTATATTTGGAATAATAGGAGAAGATACCAATTTAAATAAAGATCAAAATGTTTTTTTAATTATGGGTTAATAATTGGAAAGAAATTGATACTTAAATTTTGGAAAAATACAACCACACCAACTGTTAAAATGTGGATTAGGAATATGATGGACATAGCACGCCTTGAAGAAATGAGACTCCGACTAATAGATAAATATGACCAATTCTTAAAGAGTTGGTCTCCTTTCATCGACTTTTTGGAATCATGTGATGCAGCGGTGCCGTAAGGATTGCCGATTTCAGTTCATGACGCGGATAGAGCTACATCTCCGAATACAGATTTGAAAAATTCTCTTTTAAGGGGCCTTCTCTTCTATTTCTACTTTCCACTTTCTCTCTTCCTTTTTTTATTTTTTATATACACACTTCACGTTTTTCTACTCTCTACCATCTATTTTTCCACTTTTTCCCCTTTCTATTGTTTTCTTTTTCTTGTTCTGCTTACTTCCTTCTTATAACATAAAACTAGAGGTTGTACATAGAATGGATTACGGTATTACATAGTTGGCACCTAAAATTAGGTGCCACTGTACTGTTTTGTGCTGTATTAACTTCTAATAAAATAAACAAAAAAAAAAAAAAAAAAAACAAAAAAAAAAACTCTTTTATTTTTCATCAATGGGAAAAATCCTCGTCCTACGCAGCGAAGGGGGAGTCTGAGTAAGATGGCCAAAAATCACAGCCGTAAGTGGCAGCGTTCTTTCTAAAATCAATATACAGAACAACAGGAACTGGTCAAGATCAGACTTTTAGTAATATATAAGATAAAATATGGATTAAAAGAGTTTAGGCAGCAGTGGGCCAAATGCAGACAAATGGAACTAGCCCAGTATGTCAACTTGGTAGGCATTGATAAGGTTGTCTCCAGGCTGTATAGCTCAATGACATTAACACCTGCATACAGTCCATAATGGAGAATTTACACGTCATGTTACTACTCGTCACTTAATTTTCCATCCCACTCACATACTCACCTGTCTGTGTCTCCTATGTGTAGGAAAGAACTGCAGATGCTGAGAGACACAAAAAGCTGGGGCAACTCAGCAGGGAAGGCAGCATCTCTGGAAAGGGGGAATGGGTGACATTTCGGGTCGAGACAGGTTTGAAGAAGGGTTTCGACCCGAAACGTCATCCATTCCTTCTCTCCAAAGATGCTGCCTGTCCTGCTCAGTTACTCCAGCTTTTTGTGTCTATCTTCTGTGGTCTCCTACATAGATTCAACATCAGCTCAAGAAAAAATACCACTTCATCTGACGAGGCACCTTGTAGTGGTTAGGTCAGCATTGGATGCAACAATTTATCAGACTGTATGTATCAGTTCTGACTGGTTATGGTGTGGGTTAAGCCCCTGCAATATGTTCAATTTTCCTCTCTACATCAATACTAATTATCGATCCACCCATTCTTTCTCCTTGTTTCCAGGTTCAGGAACAACTCTAAACTACATTTCAAGGCAGTATTGGAATGGGAAACAAAAAACAAAAGTACTTGAAGAACTCAGCCAGTCAAGCAGCATCTGTGGAGATAAAAATACAATGAATGAATCAGGTCAGGAACTCTTCCTCAGAAGCAGTTCGGATGTGGCGGCGCTGTTGAACAGCTGCGACTCGCCTGCAGTCCGTCTGTTTTTACTTTTTTTGTTGTTTTTTTTTGTCTTGTTTTGGTTAAATTTTTGTTTATTAGGTTGTGTTATGTGTTGGGGGGGGGGGGTGAAACATGGTTTCTTGTCTCTTCCTTCAGGGGAATGCGACTCTTTTTGTCGTATCCCCTTTCTCTGCCTCCGTCTGCGCTGAGGCCTAATGGCGGAGCTGGAGGCCTCCAACTGCGACCGACCTCGAGGCTCCGGAAACAGAGCTAGCCAAGACTCACCAACGCGAGGCTGGCCGAATTCGGAGCTGTGGCGGCGTTCCGGTGGCAGCGACCCGACTCGGGGCTGAGACGGTGCTCCGGAGTCGGCGGCACGACTCGGGGCTGAGGCGGCGTCCGGTGGCTGAGGCGGCGTTCGGCGGCGGTGACCTGAATCCGGGGCTCGGCCGCGGGCCAGTGGACGACATCGTCGGGAGCTCGCAGGTCACAGGCTGGTGACATGTTTTTACGGAACTCCCGAGGCAACAGCTGCGTCCACTGGACTGGAGGGCGGCAGCTTCGACCACCCCGAGCCACGGAGCTTGAACCGGCCAGTTCGCGGAGTTCGGTTGAGCCGCGGGGCTGACTACCATTACTTGGTGGGGTAACAACATATCGCCTCAGCGCAGAGGGAGAATAAGAAGGGAAGAGACAGTAACTTTAAGACTTTGCCTCCATCACAGTGAGGAGGTGCCTGGTGAACTCACTGTGGTGGATGTTAATTTGTGTTTATTGTGTGTTTTGTTATTTATGTTTGACTGCAGGCAACAAAATTTTGTTCAGACCGAAAGGTCTGAATAACAAATAAAGGAATCTAATCTAATCTAATCTAATCTAAGAAGGTTGTCAGTTTCGAAAGCAGAACTGGGGGAGGAGTGAGGTGCAAGACAAAATACTATATCGAGATTGGCTAAGATAATATAGTGAATACTGGTACTGGTCACAAGGGAGGCGTTTTAAAGAAATATAGATATGTATAAAAGGGATGTGTCTAATGTAAATGGCAAGTCTTGTCTGATTAATATAATTGTCATCTTATGAAGAAACAGAACATAGAGTTCTGTTTCATATCATGCATAGTACAGCACAGGAACAGGCCCTTCAGCCCACAATGCCTGTGCTGAACATGATGCCAAGACCATCTTTTATTTATCTGCATGTAATTCATATCTATCCTTTCCCTGCATATCTGTATGCCTATCCCAAAGCCCAAAATGCAACTATCATATCTGCTTCCACCACCGACCCTGGCAACACGTTCCAGGCACTAACCAGCATCTGTGTGAACCAAGTTGACCCACACATCTCCTTTATACTTTGCCCCACTCACCTCTAGTATTTGATTTTTCCATTCTGGGAAAAATATTCAACCTGACAACCTTATCTATAGCCTCTTATAATTGTATATACTTCTATCAGCTCTCCCAGCAACCTCCGGCATTCAAGAGTAAACAATCCAAGTCTGTTCAACTTCGCTTTGTAGTTAATACCTCTAATCCAGGAAACAAAATGGGTTGATGAAGATAATCGAGAAGATGATGTAAATTTCCGAAAAACTTCCAAAAGATTTTGGATAAATAACCAATTACAAATTAAGCTTCACATTTTCTGCATAAGTTAGCCTTCCTTGGGTATGTTGTCATGCCATCTACTTTATCATGTTTAGTATCAACTGTCAAACTGAAAACACAATAATCTACACATTTAAATGTAAAATTAAAATAAATGCAGGGCATTGTGAAGTGAGAAACAGAGTTTTCATTTCAGATTGATGACTGTCATTAATTTTATCTGTATTGTGAAATGTTGTATCATGCATACATTTCAAAGTTATAATATCATTACCAAATCTGGCTCATTTGTTAAAGCAAGAAAAGCAATGTTCGCATTATTGACGGTAGAAGAGCCCGCAACACACTTATCTGTTTGTAGTAAATGCCTCCTATGTTCTGTGTGCTGAAGCAAAGCAAGAATTTCATTGTCCTATACAGGGACACATGACAATAAACTCACTTGAACTTCTCCCCGTCATAAAAAGCCTGTTATTTGTTCCCTTTCTCAAGGCCAATTTTGTTCCTTTAATACTAAAAGCTTCTATGTTCTGAACATTAGTCATGAGGTAATTTATCTGAAATCTTTTGGAAATTTTCATCATCCACGGAACCATCTTCACCAACCTCTTTTGCTTCTTTATAAAATGACTCAATTATCTTAATCAGCCAAGACTTGCCATTAACAACTTCATTGGTTGATGTCCGTAATCAACCACTGCTTATCTAAATGAGAATTAATTTTGTGTTTGATAATAGTCTATTCATTTTGCCACATATAATCATAAACTGAGTGCTAGGTTTATTCCCTTCCTCA
Source organism: Leucoraja erinaceus (assembly GCF_028641065.1). Classification (NCBI taxonomy): domain Eukaryota; kingdom Metazoa; phylum Chordata; class Chondrichthyes; order Rajiformes; family Rajidae; genus Leucoraja; species Leucoraja erinaceus. The sequence continues at coordinate 33,354,588 of NC_073396.1, forward strand.
TTTTAGCCAAGGATGTATGATTTGCAATCCCCAGACAATATTCAATATCCGTTTATGGGTTATTAAGACTTTATGGTTTATCGTCGAGAATAAGGTGAAAACAAAATTAATTATTCCCAAGCTTACATGAGAAATTAAAATCAAGGAAATTCTTTCCAATCTATCCAGATGTATAAAATGGTATTACAATTTATATACTCTATGCATATATCAAATTGTTGCATGTGAAGTCGAGGGTCTACTTGGCAAAAAAGTGAGTGGGATTCTTTTAGAACTGCTTCTTTAACAGACTATAACCATTCAGGATCAAAATGTTGCAATTAAAGCAGAGCGACACAGTGGCGCAATGGTAGAGTTGCTGCTTTTACAGTGCTAGAGACCTGGGTTCGATCCTGACTATGGGTGCTGTCTGTACAGAGTTTGTATGTTCTCCCTGTGTTGTGACGGGGTTGTGGATATAGTCAAGTCCATTACACAAACTCAACTTCTCTGAGTCCTTCTCCTCCATTGTCAATCGTTAAAAACTTCTTTGGTCAAGCCTTTGCCATCCTGTTACATGGCTCTGTGTTGAATTTTGTCTGATAAAGACATATAATATATTTTTACTCCATGAGAGTTGTTATATGGAGCTATTGTCATTGTGATAAAAAGGCTGCTGTGCTACAGATGGAGATGGAGTGGCAACAGTTGTGACTGCTCTTGTGGCTGCTAATTGCCTGGCATATGGCACAAGGTAGTCATTGTCATACTCAGCCTCTGCTGTGAGTGAAACAAAGAAGAACATACATACAGTGTGAGATCATCGTCAAATGAAGTAGTCACTCGATCTGAGGGAGTGCAATGCTTTGAACAAACACATTAAGCAGAGACTATTTATGACTAATATTCTGCAGCTTTTACTGCCCCTCTTACTGTAATTATTCCAACCCAGCTCTCTCCCACGCATTCTCCTGCAGGATGAACTCTTCTAATGAGCCTGTTTTTCATTGCTACCTCTCCTTTCCCACTTGTATTGATTTGGTGTGGGTTGTAACTCATCATACATTGGAGGTGGAGGAGAAAGCATTAAGGATACTCGTATGGCATAAAACATATGTATGTTTTTCATACATAGATTTAATTATAATTGCAGAAATTGTTCTTTAAAGAAGATGTCTTACGAAAGACATTGTGTGATTCAGGTTACCCTTTCTAGAAATGGAGCCCAGACACTCAGGTGCTGAAAAGCAAAGAATGTGAATGAAGATAAATGAGTGCTAGAGAATATATTTCGAAGCTGGTGGCTTGAGCTATCTTTACCACCATTATGAGGTCATTGAATTTCTTCTGAACTGTGCTGCAATGTCAGGTAACGTCACGTGAAACTGACTGCCTTGGGACTTCCACATTTACATGGCCAACTTGCTGTATATTATTCTCCTCACTGGCAGGAACAACAGTTCCAGCGACGCTGCTGAGTGTATGGAGGATTTATCTGGGGTAGCTTCTGATTCTAACATTGTGTGACTTTCCTCATTCCTGGTAGTCCTGAAGTAATACTTGCCTTTAATTGGCTGCAGCTTTCTCAGGGCTACATCAGAACTGTACTACTTAATCTTTAAGCAGAAGTTAATGCATCGGGAGTGGGTTGTTTGCATACAAGGTTTCAGGAAGAAAGTAACTGGGTTTTACTGCAAACATTTGTTGAAGAGCATTAATACTTGCTAAACCATTATAAGTTTCAGGAGCCGAGAGGGGAGGATTAGTGGGCCCTTTTTTCAACCACTTCTGAGTATAATTCCTCAAACTCAATTTTACAAATGTCTCTTCCAGAAAATAATGATATTAAGATGCAACTAATTAGTAAACAGGATAAAGACAATAAGAATATTAGTCTCATTTAATTGGAATTTTACTTCTATAATCCCATCAAAAGTGAGTCGAAAACTAACAAAACGCCATAAATCAAGGCATCAACAGTGCTCAGTTGTGCAAAATCATTCATGTAAACCTCATAAACTCTTTGTGAAGTAATGAGAAGCAGCTCTAATTTACAAGTCTCATGTTCATTAGGTGGAAAATAAGGTAAGTTGTTAGAATGAAACCTAGCATAACATTCTGTAATTCACAACTAATTGTAATTGGCAGTACTTCTCTTCGAATCATTTAGGCAACAGACAATGGAATTAACAGCTTAATTTATCTGATATCGGTACTTCACTCTTTTGTGCATCATTTCAAAACTTTGAAGCTCAGATATCTCTAGAAATAAAAGCCATAAACTCTCAGAGGGAGCAACTATTATATGAGACTAATATTCTTATTGTCTTCATCTCATTTGCAAACAGTTGAATCATAATATAATTATTTTCTGGATGAGATAAGAAACGTTTGAAAATTGTCTGAGGTGTGCCTGAGGAATTATACTCAGAAGGGAACTGAAGAAAAATACTTCTCTTCCACATGTATCATAGAAACATAGAAATTAGGTGCCTGCACCGCCATTCAATATGATCATGGCTGATCATCCAACTCAGTATCCCGTACCTGCCTTCTCTCCATACCCTCTGATCCCCTTAGCCACAAGGGCCACATCTAACTCCCTCTTAAATATAGCCAATGAACTGGCCTCGACTACCATCTGCGGCAGAGAGTTCCAGAGACTCACCACTCTCTGTGTGAAAAAAGTTCTTCTCATCTCGGTTTTAAAGGATTTCCCCTTATCCTTAAGCTGTGACCCCTTGTCCTGGACTTCCCCAACATCGGGAACAATCTTCCTGCATCTAGCCTGTCCAACCCCTTAAGAATTTTGTAAGTTTCTATAAGATCCCCTCTCAACTTCCTAAATTCTAGAGTATAAACCAAGTCTATCCAGTCTTTCTTCATAAGACAGTCCTGACATCCCAGGAATCAGTCTGGTGAACCTTCTCTGCACTCCCTCCATGGCAATAATGTCCTTCCTCAGATTGGAGACCAGAACTGTACGCAATACTCCAGGTGTGGTCTCACCAAGACCCTGTACAACTGCAGTAGAACCTCCCTGCTCCTATACTCAAATCCTTTTGCTATGAAGGCATCCAACAGGGCTAAGCATAACAGGAAAATATATTGTATATGAGGTGTTTCTAAATACAGACCCTTTTTATTTCAATGCAAATGGATTTGTTATTTAAAACTAATATCAACAAATGTTTCTTTTCAAGTCACATTCAAATGAAGTTCATTATGATGGAGCAAATTCTCATCTTCACTCCCCGGACTGTAATCAGGCTGAAGGGAACTTCAACCTAGAACATACACAATTTCATCATGGGTTGAAGATTGGGTTATATAGCCATAGAATTGTATAGCATGGAGAGGCTATTTGGCCCACCTCATCCATGCCAACTAGTGGACACCCTTCTGTATATAACCCCATCTCTCAGAACTTGGTCCATAGCTTTCTATGCCTCGGAAAATTCAGTGCCATCTCGACACATCTTAAATGTTGTCTTTGACCCAGATTCAACCGTTCTCGTCGGCAATGCATTCCAGGTAGATTACGCTCTCTGGTGAAGAGTGTTCCCCTCATATTCCACCGAAATGTCTTTCCCCTTATCCAAATCCCATGTCATCTGATTTTATCCGTCTCTGGGATGGGGAAAGGTTTCTTGGAGTCTTGCAATCTCTGTTTTTTATAATGAGCATGCAAATCACTGCCACATTACTGCCAAATAGGTAGAAATATAACCCACTGCAAAATCATGGTACCACATTGATTATAGAAAGGTAGTTGCGCTTTATCCATTTTGTTTCCATGAAGGATAAAACAGGCCATCATCAATGTGCCAAAGTGTGAAGGGATCGTAGGGATAGCAGAGGCGCATGACTCCTTCCAATCCATCTAATGGTGCTTAGATACTGTTGAAAAAGAATATAAATGGAGCACGGTGCAACTTAGAACATATGAATAATAATAATAATAATAATAAGAAGAAGAAGAAGAAGAAGAAGAAGAAGTTTATTTATATAGCACATTTATAGTCAATTTTCATTGACCCCAAAGTGCTTTACATAATTTAAAAATCAGTTCCATACAAAGCATAAAGATGGGTTAACAAAATAATAAAATGCATAAACAGGACACAACATGTAACATAAACATCCACCACAGCATCACTGTGGTGGCATTCATTACTGTGGCCGTCCTCCTCCAATTCCCCCCCCCCCGTGAACAAGACCAGAGTCCAGAGTCCAGTCCAGGATCGGTCTTTCCTCACCGGAGACCGCGGCTTCAAGATTGTGTAGGCCGCAGGCCGGCGGTTGAGATTTAAAGTCCCCGCCGCAGCCAGAAGCACCGTTGACTGCAGGGCCGGCGGTTGAAGCTCCCCTCCAGGGGTGATGGTAAGACCATGCCGGGCCCGCGGTAGAAGTTATCCGCGGGCCTGCAATGGCGGCTTTCTTCTTCCCCGGGTCCCCCACGAGGGATCCCGGGCTGTAGACGCCGCAGCAGCTGGAACTCTGCAGACCGCGGCTTCAGGCTGCCGGCTGCCCCGGGCCAGTGGAACGGAGCACTCCCCTCCGGCGAGCCCCAGCAAGGGCTCACCCGCTCCACGCCGAGTCCACGCTGCGCCTGCCGCTGAAGCCCCGGGCACGTCTCCGGGAAAGACCTCGCCGATCCTTGATGGTAGGCCACAGGGGAGGCGACCTGGAAAAAGTCGCCTCTCCATGGAGGAGGCGACCGAAGCGGTTTCCCCCTTACACCACCCCCACCACCAAAACACGCAAAACCCCACAAAAAACCCCACTTTAAACACACTAAAAATAAAAAATAAAATTGAAAGGCTGACACGCTGCTGCCATGGCTGCCGCCAGAACAGCGCCCCCTTCACCAGGAGAAGATTAACCAGGAGAAGATTAACAAGTGATGCTTTCCTCATTTATTGTGTTATATGTGCAAATTGAAGTTAGCATCAAGAACTGGTGCCGATTAGATAGTAAGTCACCCAACAGTTAGTAAGCATGAGATACTCAACACTTTGCTCATCACACGTTCTTGAAAATGAGCACAATTATGCACAAACAAAAATAAAGTAATGGGAAGGAAGTAAACAAAAACATTAACTTTAGATTTTGTTAGACAGATCCTTCTCTCTAGTAACAGATCAAAAGCTGCCAAGGACATTATTATGTGTCAGAAGGAACTGCAGATGCTGGTTTAAACTGAAGATAGACACAAAATGCTGGAGTAACTCAGCTGGACAGGCAGCATCTCTGGAGAGAAGGAATGGGTGAAGTTTCAGGTCGAGACCCTTCTTCAGACTGAAAGTCATGGGAAAGGGAAACAGGAGATACAGACAACGATGTAGAGATATATAGAGCAATGAATGAAAGATATGAATGCAAAAAAGGAAACAGGCCATTGTTAGCTGTTTGCTGGGTGAGAACGAGAAGCTGGTGTGACTTGGGTGGGGGAGGGATGGATAGAGTTATTTCAAGGGTTTACTTAAAGTTAGAGAAATCAATAGTCATACCACTGGATTGTAAGCTGCCCAAGCGAAATATGAGATATGAAATACAAGCATTACTATATTTAGTTTAGTTTAAAGATAGAGCATGGAAACAGGCTCCTTGGCCCACCGAGTCCACACTGACCAGCGATCCTTGCACATCAGAACTATCCTGCATATGAGGGACAATTTACAATTTTTACTGAATCCAAATTAACCTACAAAGCTGTACGTCTTTGGAGTGTAGCAGGAAACCAAAGCATCCGCGGGAAACCTACACAGTCACGGGGAGAACGTACAAACTCCATACACACAACATCCATAGTCAACATCGAACCCATGTCCCCACACTGTAAGGCAGCAACTCTACCGCTGCGCTACTGTGCCTCTCCAAGTGAGGGATACCTGCATCAGGAATTAAGACACATTTAACTAGACAATTAACACGGAGCATAGAACATAAAACAGTTCAGTTCAGGAACAGACCCTTTGGCCCACAATGTCTGTGCTCAATATAAACTAACTCTAATCTGCCTGCACGTAACCTGTGTCCCTACATTCCCTGCATATCCACGCACCTATCCGAAAGTCCCTTAAATGCCACTACCGTACCTGCTTTCACTACCACACTAGGCAGCACATTCCAGGCATCACCATCCTCTGCGTAAAACACTTGTCTCACATGTCTTCTTTAAGCTTTTCCCCACTCACATTAAAGCTATGCTGCTAGTATTTCTCTATATAGTTGATATTTCCATCCTGGGAAAAGAGATTTTGACTGTCAACCCTATCTGTGCATCTCATCATTTTATGTAATTCTATCAGGTCTCCCCTCAATTTCTCGTGTTCCAGAGAAAACAATACAAATCTGTCCACATTCTCCTTGTATCTAACACCTTTTAATCCAGGTATCATTCTGGTAATAGGCACAAAATGCTGGAATAACTCAGCGTAAACCTCTTCTGAACGCCTTCCAAAGCTTCACATCCTTCCTGTATGGTGAAAAGCAGAGCAGCTTCTAATATTTCAAATGTGGCCAAACCAGTCTTATAAAGCTGCATGTGTAGGAAGGAACTGCAGATGCTGGTTTAAATCGAAGATAGACACAGAATGCTGGAGTAACAGGCAGCATCTCTGAAGAGAAGGAATAGGTGACGTTTCGGGTCGAGATCCTTCTGCAGACCATAAAGCTACATCATGACTTCCAGACTCTTATACTCAATGCCCTGACCAATGAAGACAAGTATACCATCATCTTTATTCACCTATCTACTTATGCTGCCGGGGTGCAGTAATGCCGGGGCTCACCGGAGCGCTGCTCCGCCTCGTGCACCTCTGTGTAAAAAAAAATCACAAATAAAAGCGGGGAATTTTAACTAGCGGGTGTGTGGTTAGGGTAACCTGATTAAAAGAGGGGGAAGGGGATGGGGCAGCACTATGACCCAGCTGAGCCAGAGCTGCGCCTGGAACTCTGGTGAGGTGACAGCTCCGGGTCGCTGATGGCTGGTGGAGAGGCGAGGGTCGGCAGAGTCGCTGGTGGAGGCCCGTGAGTAGAGATACGGGTCGACGGCAGCAACATCGGTGACCGGGGAGACAGTGAAGGTTGGCAACAGCAGCGGTGGCCCCGCCCGGGGAGGTGATGAGAGTCGGCAGCCGCAGGCGGCAGTTTTGGTGGTCCGACTCCGGGCCTGGGTTTGGCCAGGAAGGCGGTGAGGATCGGATGAGCGGTGTATGTTGGGCGGGCGGTTGAGTCGAGGAGTGTCGGTGGAGGGACCGGCATGGAGTGGGCGAGTGAGTGGACGTGTGTGAGTGTGTGTGTAAGTGGGTGAGCGGGTGAGTGTGAGTGGGTGAGTGAGTGGGTGAGTGGGTGAGTGAGTGTGTGTGAAGGGCCAGAGCTGTGGGAGAGTCAGGGTGAGTTGGTGCCGGGCCACCACCTCTGTAAAAATACACGATTACCGTCTTTATCTTTACTTGCTTGATAATTATCTTTCATGATAATTAGTGAGTGCAACCGTGCAATATTTTGTCATCTTACTAAATTAAGTATGATATGTTTTATTGTACTAGCTATACACTGGGATGTAGTGAGAGGCTGTAATCTTGTTTGACCCTCTTGGAAGACAAGCCCCCCCCCCCCACTGCCCCCCCCCCCCCCCCCCCTCTCCCCCCAAAAAAACCCTGAAATTACACCCTTGTTCGATAGCTCCGGCACCTAAAAAATTAGCACTGCAACACTGCGTTTTTGTAAATGCCACTTTGATGCTATCCTTGAGAAATCTCACACTGGATGAGAAAGTGGAATCAACACATTGAAAAAGACTTTGCAATGAATGTTTGGATCCACAGACTAGACCTGAAAGGTTGGTCAGAAAATGACACATCCACAGATGAGAAACCGAAAGTATTTTACAGAATAAAGGGCCTGTCCCACTATACGAGTTTACCCAAGAGCTCTCCCAAGTTTAAAAAAAATCAAACTCGTGGTAAGTACGTAGAATGTACGTAGCGGGTACGTCGGAGCTCGGGACATCTCTTAGCGGCTCGTAACGCTAACGGCAGGTACTCGTGAAACGTGGTAAGCTCGTGAAGATTTTTCAACATGTTGAAAAATGTCCACGAGAGCCCTGAGTACCTACGAGCGGTTATTACTGTAATTCTCCGAGTTCGAATCAGGGGAAATTCGGGGGAACTCTTGAATTACCTCGTACAGTGGGACAGGCCCTTAAATTATCTTGTGCATCATAGAGTAGTGATACCTACCACAACAGAATGTATTACAGATAAGTTATAGCTTATTGCAAGATGCCATGTTTTACATTGGCTCACAGTTTCAGTCTGCACTGACTAAATACCATTTATATTATTTGGCTTCAAAGAGATCGATCAGACTGATCCGCTGAGTTACTCCAGCACTTTGGGTCTGTTTTTGTAAATCAGCATCTGCAGTTCCTTGTTTCACAGTGTATCTTTGTAAGCCAGCTTCTGCAGTTACTTGCTACTGCAAGTTACGTTCGATAAAGGACTTTGAGGCACAAGTCAGGTAAAAGGGAGATAGATGTATGTCAGGTGTAGGCAGCTTGGCTCAAACCTTCAGGAATATAATAGATGTAGGTGTAGATTTAAGAGAAAAATTGGGGGGTCACAAGATAGCTTTGACAGATAAGGTAAAGATCAATCCTATGTGATTCTACAAGTATATTCAGAGCAAAAGGATAACTTGGGAAATAATAGGGAAAGGATCAATGTGGTCCTCCATCTGTGAAACCATAGGATGGGCAAGGTGTTAAACTAATATTTCTCACCTGCATTTACAATGGAGAAGGTCAAAGAGTCTAATGAATCAAGGGAAATACAGAGAGATTTGCATATCTATAGCCAAGGTTGAGGTTACGGAAGTGAGTCTAATGATGTGCCTTTATTTAAGAAGGGCTACAAGTACAAGCCAGGGAACCAGATGCCAGTTAGCTTATCATCAGTAGTGGTAAAGTTATTGGAGGGGGATTCTGGGTGGAAGGGCCTGTTTCCGTGTTGTAACTATATGAATCTATGAATTGAAAGGAAGTTTAAAAAATGATGAAAACAAATAATACAGATGAAATCTGAAATAAAGGTAAAAAAATCTCAGCAAGCCAAGTGACATCTGGGGAAGGAGAAGGCGTTAATATTTCAGTGCTAATTTTCCCTCAGTAGTTTAGTTTAGTTTAGTTTGTTATTGTCACGTGTACTGAGGTAAAAGTGTCTAATTTAGGGGAGTCAGGAAGTGTCGGTCAAGATTCTGAAGTGAAGGAGAAGATCAGTCTTCGACACAAAGGGCAGGGTGATTAGACCAAATCCCAGCTAACAGGATAGTCTGAGCTGAGGTGGGTTAGTTTGTTGCAAGAAACTATTCGCTTGTTCGTCAGCGAATTGTGGACGAAGCCCAGAACATCACACAAACCAGCCCATTGCCGAAGCCACCAGCTTTGGAATCAGCAGCTGCAGCCGAGCATGCCCCACCACCCAGATGATCACCTTCGTGAAGGCCGGAGTGCAGCTGCCAAGAACCACAGCAGCCAGGAATCCGTCAGGAATCCTGGTGACTGTGCAGGACTGGCAGCTTTCTGTAGAGCTGGTGAAACAGCTGAAGTTCCCACATCACATTGCAACGCCCACCCTGAGGCCAGACATCCTCCTGGTCCCAGAGGCGAACAAAAACATCGTCTTGTTGGAACTGACAGTGCCGTGGAAGGACCGTCTGGAGGAGGCCCACGAGAGGAATAAGACCAAGTACGAGGAGCTGGTCATAGACGGCCGTAAGCAGGGCTGGAAGGCAAGGTGTATGCCCATCGAGGTTGGCTGCGGAAGTTCTGCAGGGCAATCGCTCTACAAAGCCTTGAGTGCACTGGGCATCAACGGAGTGGCGAGGAGAAGAGTCATTAAGAACTGTAATTGTGCTTTCTCTACCCCCCTCCCCCGATATGCTGGAGTAAAAAATATCATGCCATAGCAAGCGTTTGTTCTGTGTTCTCAGCATATTTTTTCTTACATTTAATCTACTACATCTTTCTCTTAACTTACTTTTTCTTTTGTAGCACTAGTATTTTAACCACCTCCAGCTTTACAAAAATGGATATAAAACATTAATTTAACAAGTCTGCCATTTCCTTATTATCCATTATCGCTTTGCCTGCATCTATCATATATTCTACTATACTCCTCTTTTATTTTTATTACATAGATGCAGCTTTGCTATTAGCTTTAATAATCCTTGCAATCTTTGTCATAAATCGTTATTGTGACATTTAAAAAAACTTTATTTTATCCCTATTGTGCTTCTGATGGTTCTCTAATCCTTACCAGTTTTCCACTATTTTGGTTTATTTCACCAGTTTTTGTAGCAAAGTGTTGTATCTTAACTTGTTGGTCTTAGTTGGGTAATTGCACAAGCATGCCATGTTTATTTTGAACATGAATGCATTTTAACATGTCTCTCTCTTTACTATTGTTTTGGGATTAGTTTGATTTGTTTTTAATTAGTCCAACTTTGTCGGCATGGTGGCGCAGTGGTTGGGTTGCTACTTTACAGTGCTTACAGCGCCGGAGACCAGGGTTCGATCCTGACTATGGGGTTGTCTGTATGGAGTTTGTACATTCTCCCTGTGACCGCATGGGTTTTCTCCGAGATCCTCGGTTTCCTCCCACACTCCAAAGACATACAGTTTTGTTGGTTAATTGGCTTGGTATAAATGTAAATTGTCCCCAGTTTGTGTAGGGTGGTGTTAATGCGTGGGGATCTTGGTTGGTGCGGACTCAGTGGGCCAAAGGGCCTGTTTCCGTGCTGTATCACTAAACTGCACTAAACTAAATTTGTCCTTATTTCAAATACAAATATATCATGGAGCATAGAGTTCATTTTGAGAAACATAACAGCTTTTTTCCTTCTTCCATTTAAGAATCTTTAGGATCAGGTCATCATGCAAATTACGAGATTATATCTGCTTGAATCTGAGGGTGACTGGTCAGATCCAGTGTTCTCCAGGTGTCTAGAGTTTTAAGAATCCTTGAAAGAATGGCAAGATTTTACTTGAAGCTTCTCTAAAAGCTGTTAAAAGAGCCTTGTTATCAATTCTGTTCCAGTGCCAAGAAAGTCATTAAATGCAACACAGCAAGTCTCCTGTCATTCATCACTAAATCAAGGCAGCGCTCGGAACTGACAGACTTTATTGGACACGATAACATTACCGACACAGCTGGGAATCCTAACAAATTACAGAAGCATGACAGATAATGTGGGGTGCGAGGGGGGGGGGGGGTGTCGAGGGTGCTCCAGGTGGGTACTGCTGAAACAATGGGGATATTGCCCCTCTCCACAGTATACTTCAAACTCTTGGTCATCCAAGATGGCGTCTAACCCTGGTGACTATTTGTGTGCGAGCCATAGAAGCAGATCTACAATCACATATTACAATCGCTCCACACTCTTAAATCTCCATACACTGTAAGTGGCTCAGTTGTAATCATGTATTGTTTTTCACTGACTGGAGAGCATGCAACAGAGGTTTTTTTTTACTGTACCATGTTACACGTGACAATAAACTAAACTGCTGAACTCAATCACTCAAGAATAAGCTGAAAGAGATATCAATGGGAGATCGGAGACTGAAATATTGCTCTGTCTGACCATACTATACAAACTGAGGGTTTTGATATATATTGTATGGGTCATATGGAATCCTTTGGCAAAGTGGAAGGTGGTGACATTTGCTTTATGATCAACTTCTTCATGGAGAACTGATGTGATGGTCTTAGCCCAATTCAGCTCCACTGACCTGGAATATCCACACATAAAATGCCATCCCTTCTATCGGGCGAGGGAATTCCCCTTTACCATCTCGATGGCTGTACGTACCCTTCCCAAGATGGCATTAGAAGAATTACACTAGGTCGTCAAGTCTCTTGAGATTGCAAATTCTGATGCCCCACTCATCATTTCCTGCAACTTCAATCAAGCTAACCAGTAATGTAGTCCACCAACACCATCAGCGTGTCTCCCGGCCCAGATAGACACAAAATACTGGAGTAACCTACCCCACACAGGTGTTAACACTCAAGACCACTGCTACAACACCATTAAGTACGCATGATGCATCATCTCTCACCTGCATTTCGGCAAGTCTGATCATCTGTTGGGTCTGCTCCTGTTGTCTTACAGACAGACAACAGCAGTGGTTTGATTAGGCTGAGGATCTACTTCAAGACTGCTTTGAGTCAGAGGTTTAGAACACGTTCAATATCATACCATCCAGCCAGAACGAGTATGGCTCAGTCATCGGTGATTTAATCAAGAAATATGTTGATGAATGCATTGCAACAAAGACAATTGTCTATTCTAATCAGTAACTTTGGTTGAATGGGGGAGATTCAATCTCTGCTAACGTCTAGTTCCAAGGCTTTCAAGAAGAATTACCCTGTGTTGTGCAAGAAAGCCAAGACCCAGAATGCCACCAATTTCTGCAGCCCCCTTGGTTCTTGGATGTTTTGAGATGTGGACCAGGCCATGAAGTAACCAGTTAGTACACTCTCTACTGTACACCTGTAGAAGTTTGATTTGGTGATATGCCGATTCTCCTCAAACCTCTGAGCACGAAGTGAAGAGAAGACGATAGAGGCAGATTCATTGCCCCTCAGCTATCCATTCCTGAAGTCAATAATCAGTTCCTTGGTCTTGCTAATATGAAGAACAAAATTATTGATCTGGCACCATTCCATCAGATATCAATGTCCCTCCTGCACTCATACTCATTGTTACCTGTTATCCAACAACAGTGGTGTCATCTATGAATTTAAAGATGGCATTGGAGCTGTTCCTGGTTACATAGTTATAGATATAGAGAGGTCAGAGCAGGGGTCTGAGCACACAGCTTTGGGATGCCTCTGTGCTGATGATCTTTGAGGAGGTAGTGTTGTTGCCAATTCACTTGAATTGAAGTTTGCCGATGATGATCCAATTGCCCAGAGATGAGCAAAGACAAACAGTATGTATCACAGTATGTCTATTGGAGCTGTTTATTGATCCAGTCGATAAGTGGAGAACTCATTGACATTATAAAATCCTGACAGAATGGACAGACTAGCTGCAGAAAGGATGTTCCAGTTTTGGAAGTCCAGTATCAGGGATCACAGCCTCACGAAACAGGGTAAGCTATTTGGGAAATAAACCAAAAAAAGTGGTGAACCTATGAAATTCTATACTACAGAAGGAATTTGAGGCCAATTTATTTAATACACCCAAGATGGAATCTGAAGAAGGGTCCTGACCCAAAAGGTCACCTGTCCATGTCATCCAGGGATGCTACCTGATCCGCTGAGTTACACTTTATGTTGTTTTAGGGGTTAGATATAATTCTAAAGGCTAAAGAGGAATATAGGGAGAGTGCAGGAATGGGTTGCTGAATTAGAATGATCAGACACGTGTATTGTATAGTGGAGCTGGTTTGGGCTAATCTACTCCTGCTACTGCAAACTTTTTCCTAGTTTTTATGTCTAATTGCTACTTGCATATCTGTTGTTGTCCTAGTTTAGAGATACAGGGCGGAAACAGGCCCTTCGGCCCACCGAGTCCATTCCGACAAGCGAGCCTTTAACACTATCCTACACACACACTAGGGACAATTTTACATTAACACCAAGCCAATTAACCTACAAACCTGTACGTCTTTGGAGTGTGGGAGGAAACCAAAGTTCTCAGAGAAAACCCATGTGGTCACAGGGAGAACGTACAAACTGTGTACAAACAGCACCCATAGCCGGGATCGAACCCCGGTCTCCAGTGCTGTAAGCACTGTAACTGTAAGGCAGCAACTCTACCTCTGCGCCACCGTGCCGCCCTCAAAGAAAACGATTACCCAAAGGATTTGGTTACCCAGAGGATACGATTACATTTGGCCATCCGTTTTGCCACCTTTAGCGACCTATGAACCTATCTTATGTCTCCACACTTTGTCTCCTCACTTCAATATTGACAAACCACTTTACTGTCATCATCTCCTCCAGTCTTAGATAAATGGAAATTTATAATCCCTTTAAGTTTTATGAAAATATAAACACTGTTTGTTACCATTCAGCTGCAGGTGGTAACACATTTGTGGCACTGGGTTTTGATCTTCGGTCCATTTGATACACAAAGACAGAACCAAGCCCACAGCTATGAATACTTATTCAAATGAGCTGATCTCAGATAATTGCAAACAGCCAGCAAATTACACTCTGGTTAAGTTTGCAGCTGAAGCCTTAACATAGCCTCAGAGCTCAGAATTGACTATCCAATGTTATTTTCTCTCTCAAGAGCAATGTCCAGAAAATTACACCACAACGCATGAAATACCAGCATTAAATTAACGACTGCTTGTTTTGAAAAGGCCACAAGGCAGCTAAGTGCTACATTAGAAACTGAACTTTCGTTTTGCTTTGAAATGATAAGTGTGTGAAATATTAGGTATTATTTCAGTTCTTCTGTCGGGCTCTGGTTTGTTGCACCAGGTAGGTGCAGGTATGTTGAGATTGTACATTGAGGTTTGAGAGCACATGGACTTTTGTTCTTGCTAATTGAGTCCTCCGTGGTATGCTGGTACAGGGCAAGAATCTGCTGTGAGATATTGGCCGAATACACAATTCAGGGAGTCATCAATAAACAGGTGCCCTTTATCAATGTGGTCCATACTTACTGACTTTATTATGATGACATCCTGTATGTAATTCAATTCAATTCAATTTATTTGTCATTTGGACCCCTTGAGGTCCAAACGAAATGACGTTTCTGCAGCCATACATTACAAACAAATAGACCCAAGACACAACATCATTTACATAAACATCCATCACATTGCTGTGATGGAAGGCCAAAAAAACAAAAAAATATATGGTTAGTTGCAGTATATCACCATAATATACAGTGTGTAGCTGATGAAAGACCTTATGCAAGATAGCGATTATTTTTAACCTTGATTACAAATCTGCCTGATTAGCTCCAGAATTTGTAGGGAAGAGTTTACTGGAGGCGATTCACCTTCTAAGAATGAGTTCTGAAGGACCATTGCATTAGCTGATTCCAGATAGCAAGAGTTCAATCAGTTCAGTTTAGTTTATTGCCGAGGTACAGTGAAAAGCATTTTGTTGCGTGCTAACCCGTCAGCAGAGAGACAATACATGATCACAATTGATCCATTTACAGTGTATAGATAAAGCCAGTTAGAGTGCAAGGTAAAGCCAGCAAAATCCGAACAAGGATAGTCTGAGGGTTATCAAAGAGGTTCAGCACTGCTCTCTGGTTGTACTAGGATGATTCAGTTGCCTGATAACATCTGGGAAGTAACTGTCGCTGTATCTGGTGGTGTGCATTGATCTTAGGATAGACAGGGACTACTGTGGCCAGGGTTTATTGTCTTTACCACTGCTAGCAAGCATATTGTTTTATGTCAGCCCACGATAAAATAATATTTGGTCTCCCAGGTTTTCTGCAGATAACTGGGAATCTTCTATTGATTCCTTTGGCATCATCTTGCATTTACGAGAAAGATTCCATTCTGATAAGAAACTAGCCTTCACATCCCTTGTGGATTTTGTAGCGTATTTGCTGCAAGAGGCTGTGAAGATGACTCCAAAGCTTCGCAGCAGAGAGCTAATTAAGTGAAGGACAGAAGATTATACATTTATTTGAAGCCTCTTTTGAATTGCTGGGCAGTCGAGCATTTTGCTGACATCCTGGGTGATAATACTGAAACAGCAATGCAGTTGATTGCGTGTAGGAAGTAACTGCAGATACTGGTTTACACTGCAGATAGATACAAAAGTCTGGAGTAACTCAGTGGGGCAGGCAGCATCTCAGGATAGAAGGAATGGGTGACGTTTCAGATGTAGACCCTTCTATCCAGAGATGCTGCCTGTCCCGCTGAGTTACTCCAGATGATTCTGTCTCAGGCGTTAGGAAGCAGATCATCAGCTGAGCCAATAGAGTGTGTGACTATTATACTTGACTGTAGATTTCCCACTGAGTTCCTATAATGCCCCCATCTCTTCTCCCCACCCGTCCCAGGAATATTAGACCTTTACAATTTTGTCTCATCCATGAAGAATGGTGTGGAACGCAAAGTGCTGGATTAATTGGGTGGGTCAGACGGCTGCAAAACCAGCAGGATGCTCCTCAGCTTCTTCCCACAGGCTATAAGACTGTTAAATGAACTTTCCCCCCTGCCAAGTATCGCGCACAAACCCCCCACACTGCAGCAGAGCCACTGTTGTGCCGCTGCCGGTCGGAACGGCTGTTGAATGTTATTAGAGGGTTAAATTGTTCATGACATGTATTTTAATTTTAATTGCTATTTATTTTGTAACGAAAACTGAATGGACACTGGTTGAGAAACGTTTTTTTGTTTCCTCTGAGTATGCGAATACTCAGGAAATGACAATAAAGATTTACAATTACAATTACAATTACATCTCTGGAGGACATGGAGAGGCGATGTTTCAGGTTGGGGACTCTTCTTCAGACCACCCTATACAGTCCTAGACCTTCTTGTCTGTCATTCAAAATAATAATAATAATAATAATAATAATAATAATAATAATAATAATAATAATTAATTAATAATAATAAATACTTTATTAATCCCCTCAGGGAAATTCAGATGTCCAGAAGCCAACAACCAACAAACCCACACATTCAGAACGAAAGCAGACAAAAAATACATAAAATACAATATGGATAATACCTGAAAGCAATAAATACTTAAAAAGACCCAATAATTAACTATTAAAAATGCAAAGGATCCCCATACAGCCTAGCGGTCAGTATTATAAAATCTAATGGCTGCAGGGGTGAAAGATCTCCTGAACCGCTCCGTTCTACAGCGCAGGGAGAGGAGCCGGTTGTTTTTCCGTGTGCTCTTTTGACTCTCCAGAATTTCATGGAGGGGGTGCCCGAAGTTGTCGA
Source organism: Leucoraja erinaceus (assembly GCF_028641065.1). NCBI lineage: Eukaryota > Metazoa > Chordata > Chondrichthyes > Rajiformes > Rajidae > Leucoraja > Leucoraja erinaceus. Next base: position 33,371,524 of record NC_073396.1, read on the forward strand.
GGATGGCCTGCACCTTGCTCCTCATACGCCTCTCAAGCACATCCACCACAGAGTCCACTCTCCCCCCCAGCACTGAGCTAGCTCGTTTTATCAGCTTGGCCAACTATAATAAACTATATTCTGCGATTTCATCCAATTGTGAGTGTCGGCGTAGTCATTATTGACCTGGTGTCATCCCCGACCTCACAGTGTGTACATTCACAGGGAGATCCATTGCAGATGCCATATCAGTAATGGTATTATTGGATAGGCGACAAACACCTACAATAAGTACACAAATCATGACCGATCTAATATCAGCACTGCCATTTTGATGGTCTGTTGGTCCACCCAGATCTCAAACTTAACCTTGCACAGCTGGACAAGTAGTAAGGAGAGGGAAGGAACCACCTCTTGCAGGTTGATTGCTCGTTGATTTCGAATGACCATTGATTACAGTTTTATTGCAATTGTCAGATCTCGCTAAGACCATTCCAGGAGTATCATTTTCAATTTTGGGCTTTTGATCTCTGATCTTTGAATGGATATACCTGCCATAGAGGGAGTGCAATGAAGATTCACTAGACTAGTTTGAGGAATGGGAGGAGCCTTAAAGCCCTCTGTTTCTCCCTGAATCACAGAACCAGCCAATTTCCCTCTAGCAACACTCTCCTCCTCCTAGCGGAGTTGGTCCGTACTCTCAACAACTTCTCGTTCGACTCCTCCCACTGCCTCCAAATCCAAGGCGTAGCTATGGGCTCTTGTATGGGCCCCAGCTATGCCTGCCTCTTTGTAGAGTATGTCGAACAATCCCTGCTCCAGGTGTACACTGGCCCTACCCGAATTCTACCTCTGCTACATTGACGACTGCATCGGGGCTACCTCCTGCACCCATGCAGAACTCACAGACTTCACTAACTTCACTACCAATTTCCATCCTGTACTCAAAATCACTTAGACCATGTCAAACAATTCACTTCTGTTTCTTGATCTCATCGTTTCCATCACAGGAGATAGACTATCAACGGACATCTAGTATAAACCTACTGAATCCCACAGCTATCTAGACTACACATGTCTTTCCACCCTGGCTCCTGCAAAGACTCTATCCCTACTCCCAATACCTCCATCTACGCCACATCTGCGCCCAAGATGAGGTGTTCCATACCAGGACATCTGAGATGGTTCCCCTCTTCCATCATAGATGAGGCCCTCAGACGGGTCTCCTTGGTATCTCGCAGCTCCGCTCTTGCTCCCCCTCCCCTCACTCCCAACAGGGACTGAGTCCCCCTATTCCTCATCTTTCACCCCATCAACATCGCATACAGCACATGATCCTCTGATATTTTCGCGACCTCCAACAAGATCCCACCACTAGCCACATCTTCCCATCTCCGCCTCTTTTCTTTCCGCTTTCCGCAGAGACCGTTTGCTCTGCAACTCCCTGGTTAATTCGACCCTTCCCACCCAAATTACCTCCTCCCCAGGTGCTTTCTGCTGCAGCTGCAGGAGATGCAACACTTGTCTCCATACCTTCTCTCTGGAATCTGTCCAAGGACTCCAACAGTCCTTTCAGGCGAGGCAGAGGTCCACTTGTACCTCCTCCAACCACATCTACTGTATCCACTGTTCCAGGGGTGGACTATATATTGGCGAGACCAAGCACAGGCTCGGCAATCGTTACGCTGAACACCTCCGCTCAGTCCACCTGGGTTTACGAAATCTCCTGGTTACTAAACACTTTAACTCCCCCTCCCATTCCCATACTGACCTTTCTGTCCTGAGCCTCCTCCACTGTCAGAGGCCCAACACAAATTGGAGGAACAGCATCTCATATTTTGCTTGGGCAGCTTGCAACCCAGCTATGAATAATAATTTATTTAACTTCAACTAACCCTTGCTTTCCCTCGCTCTCCGTGGCTCCTCCACCCTAGTTTTCCGAATAGTTTCCCTGTCCTTCTGATTAATTTTACTGATTATATGCCTCCTTGTCACCTTCCTCTCAGCCAACAATGAATCATTCTACATTTCCTTATTATCATCTGTTTTGATTTTTCGTTTTCACGCCTGACCCTTCCGTATCTCTCAACGATTTGTCCCCTGACTCTCAGTATGAAGAAGGGTCTCGACTTGAAACGTCACCCATTCCTTCTCTCCAGAGATGCTGCCTGTCCCGTTGAGTTACTCCAGCATTTTATGTCTAGTTCCAGGAATGGTGGGTTTGTCATGTGACCAGAGATCTAATAGACCAAGATTGTATTGTCTAATATATAGACGGATGGGAGGAAATCTCATTAAAACTTAAAACTTCAAACATTCTCAAATGGCTTAACAAGAGGGTTTTATCCTACAGACTAGGGACAATTTAAAGAAGCCAATTAGCTACAATCATACATGTATCTGGAGTGTGGGAGGAAACCAGGGCACCAGGAGAAAACCCATGCAGTCACAAGGAGAATGTACTAACTCTGTACAGACAGATTCCATAGTCATAATCGAAGCCAGGTCTCTGGTGCTCTAATGCCCCTGTCCCACTTAGGAAACCTGAACGGAAACCTCTGGAGGTGGGGCACCCAAGGTTTCAATGAGTCGCCAGGGGTTTTGGTCACTTGGAAAGCCTTGACCGAAGCATGAGCTGCATCTACTGACCAAAGATCCTACAGGATCTTTGCTACCGACCGCACACACACACACACACACACGCACACACACACACACACACACACACACACACACACACACACACACACACACACACACACACCGCGAAGGTGGGGCCCAGGGACAGCGGAGGAGCACTGTCTGCGTGATGAAGAGGAAGGTAAACTGCTGCCACAGAGCACGGTAAGTCCTTTAGAGAGCGCGGGAGAGAAGGGGAGAGAAGGGGAGAGAAAGACAGAGAAGGGGAGAGAGAAGGGGAAGAGCAGGGGATAGAGAAGGGGGGAGAGAGGAGAGAGAGAAGGGGAGAGAAGGGGGGAAGGGGAGAGGGGGGGGGGGGGGGAGAAGGAGTGGAGACAGTTTTGAAGAAGTTTAATAAAGTTAGCGGGCATTTTACCGAGCGGCGGATCTTCTAGGTCATGAAAACTCCAATGAGCCAATCAAAATGGCTGGTCAGCGAAGGAGATTGCCTTCTACTGCCGATAAGTAAATAGCAACCCCACTCCACTGGCTTCGACCAAACGGCAACCTATTTTTAGTCGAGGCCGGTTTTGGTTTTGCTGAAATAATCGCAGGAACATAGAAATAGCCTTGACTACGCGGAAACCACTTTGGACCATTAGGGAGAGTGACCAAAACCTCCGGGAACCTCACGGAGGAACCTCACGGAAGCCCTTGGGTGGGGCGCAAAGTCTCCAGAGGTTTCCGTTCAGGTTTCCTAAGTGCGACGGGCAGAGGCAGCAACTCTACTGCTGCACCACTGTGCCACACTTCCAGGCATTGTTGCTTCCAGGCTAAAACAAAGCTCACCATTAGGGTCATCCATAACCTTCTGTTCACAGATGACTACCACATGACAACTCACTCTGCACATGACCTGCAAGCATCTCTTCAGTGCCTTTTATAGGAAACTTACCCAAGTCCCAGCATTCAATGTCTTGTGTAAGTGACATCTTCGTGTCAAAGATCCTTCACCAACTCCCTCAGGCCAGCCGAGCATCCCTCAGACTAAGTGTGTAGATGAAGTGGATTTGGAATATGTGGCGCACTTTCTGTACATTGCCAGTCACCTCCCCCACTGGACAACAATCAATGAAGAAGTCCAGCACAGGGTCAACTGCATAAATACTACTTACTGCGAGCTGCAACAATGCATGTTTAAAAACAGAGACCTGCAGAAGCTGGCAAAGGTCCTGACTTTGGGTTATCATCCTGACAACCTTCTTGTACTGACGTGAAATCTGGTCCATCTATCCATGCTCCATTAAGACCCTTGAGATCTTCCTGTAGTGGTGCTTGTGATGAATAGAGAACACCAAATGGGAGTCACAGTAGATCAACATGTGTCCTCCACTAAGCTGTATTTGCCAGCTCATGGAATGTGGCTGCTGGGTTGGCCACCGCATTCTAACTTTAATAATAGAATCCACTCCCTTCCATTTCGTGCCATTCTATGCTTCTCACTAGTTTTGCTTCACTTCTTGCATACTTCCCGCAATCAGAATTGCCTGCTAGCTTTTGATAAAGTAATAATCAAAATTAATAGATTATTACATAATCAAAAGCTGGGCAAGCTAGCCTTAAATGATGCTAGTTAGTGGACTCACTTTAACTGATGCGAGCCACTCACAATAATAACTGTGCGTAAAGGGCCTGTCCCATTTGGCGATTTTTTTCGGCGACTGCCGGCGTCATACCAGTGTCGCCAAAAGATTTTGAACATTTCAAAATCCAGCGGCAACAAAAAAATGTTGCAACACTTGAAAAGACACTGCGCGTCACACGTCATCACGCCGCCTCACGCCGCTTATTTTTCGGTGACCTGATACTTCAGTCAATGATGCCGGCAGTCGCCGAAAAAATCACCAAGTGGGACAAGCCCTTAACCCATGAACCCAAGTTAGCCCTGTCTGGATACAGATATTCACATGTAAATTGGCATGGATAAAACGGGGTGGTTTAACCGCGATCTCCATTTCACTCCCAACAATGAGCACTTCACAATTTAATCCTCAATATAACCATATAACCATATAACCATATAACAATTACAGCACGGAAACAGGCCATCTCGGCCCTACAAGTCCATGCCGAACAAATTTTTTCCCCTTAGTCCCACCTGCCTGCATTCGTACCATAACCCTCCATTCCCTTCTCATCCATATGCCTATCCAATTGATTTTTAAATGATACTAATGAACCTGCCTCCACCACTTCCACTGGAAGCTCATTCCACACCGCCACCACTCTCTGCGTAAAGAAGTTCCCCCTCATATTACCCCTAAACTTCTGTCCCTTAATTCTGAAGTCATGTCCTCTTGTTTGAATCTTCCCTATTCTCAAAGGGAAAAGCTTGTCCACATCAACTCTGTCTATCCCTCTCATCATTTTAAAGACAAAATATCTCTTCTATGTTTTGGTTACGGCTTATCCAGGCTGGAAATAATGAGTTGCTTTTGAAAGAAGACAATTCCATTTGTCCCTCGTTGCTTGAGAAGATTAGACGCAGAGCGTAATTATAACCTACCCAATGTAAAAGATGTAGATCAGATGAAATGATGTATTGAATTAACCAGTATTGTAGAAGCTCAATCAGTAAGTACCTCTGAAAAGGATATGATTCATCACAGATTACCATTCACTTTGAGGAAATTTGGAACAATTATTGTTTATCACATCCCTGTTTATGAACTTTGGAATACAATATAATTCATGTGTGAAAAATAGATATTAAGTGACCCAAAAGCAGTTTTGTTGAAGACTGAATTAGATTTTCTCGTTCCAAACATTGTATGAATCTCTTAGGTCATCCAAGATTGAGCAGCATAATATTTGTTTATTAGATTGGGCTTAAGAATAATTCATCAAAGTTGAAATTTACCTATTGCCCTTTGCATATAATATGAAATGTTGGAAAAACATTGGAACCTTGAATGAGAGGCCAATTTATATTTTGAAACATACTTGGAAACCCCTGGGCCAATGAAATCCGACAAATGTAAAGTGGCAATACCGATAGGTGGAATATTACAAAAGTTATGAAGGTTTAAAAATCATAAGATCAGCAGATTGGTCTTCTCTCCTGTCAGTCGCTGGGACGGCGATGCCCCTTTTGGCACCCCCCTGTCATCACCGGGGCAAGGAGAATAAAGCCCCGGAGGCCGGGCTGAGTTGGTGAGCCTTGCTGAGCCCCAAAACCTTTCACAAGCCGTCCCAAAGCCATGAGCGGTCTGGAGTGCGGAGCCTGGCCGACTGCGAGGCCGACTGCTGCAACCTCCAGATCCTGGGGTAGTGAGGAGTGAGTGTGGGGGGGATTGAGGGAGACGGGCGCTGTTGGGGGCTGGTGGCAGCCCCACCCCCCCCACTGCCACCGGCCCCCAACAGCCCCGCCTGAAGTCGTCCCCCTCCCCCTGGCTGTAGGAAGCTCAGCCCACCCCCATCACCACCGGCCCCTGACAGCCTTCGTCTGAAGCCATCCCCCCTCCCCCACCTGTAGGACGCCCCCCGCCCCCTGAAGCCCCCTCCTGAAGCCGTCCACATCCCCCGCTGCAGACGCCCCCCCCCCCACCCCCCCCCCTCCCCCTCCTGCAGGTCGCTCGCTCGCCCCCCACCTGCCTCCGACAGCCTTCGCCTGAAGCCGTCCCCCTCCCCCACCTGTAGGACGCTCCCACACCCACCGGCACTTGACAGCCCCCGCCTGATGCCTCCCCCGGCTGCAGGATGCTCTCCTCCCCCCCTCATGGCACCCGGCAGGCCCCATCTGAAGCCATCCCCCCCCCTCTCCCAGGTGCAGAACACTCCCCCTCTCCCATCGGCCCCGACAGCCCCCGCCTGAAGCCCAATGCTTCCCCCTCCCCCGACTGCAGAATGCAAAAAGAGATGCAACACATACACACCTCGGGTCCCACTTCGTCTAGTGTTAATGAAATCAGGGACAGGTCTGTTATTTTCGCTCCTGAATCCTCTGGTATTCTGATGTAAAACAAGCTTCGCTCCTTACCTCTGGCTTTGTGCACTCTTGAATTTCATGGGCCCAACTTTGCAAACATTTGAAATGCTTTTGCAGTGCAAGATGGTGGCACTGGTAGATGGAAGTGAAGATGGAGCCAACGAGGGGGCTTTGTGCTCGCCTCCCATACCCTCCTCGGTAGTGGTCGATGGGTTCTGAGGTCCGATACGGGAGGCATCCCCGGAGCACGGAAGTGGGGAGCTGGCTGCGGGAGGCATGAGGACAGTGCGTTCATGGATCGTGGTCTCGGCAGAGCAGACCACTGCAGGCCCTATAGCAGCAGTGGGCTTGTGAGGATCAGGCCCCACAGAGGTCGCACAAGTGCACAGATCGGAGCAGCATGGAGCGGCATTGGAGGAAACCGACAACATCCCCAGGCCAGACCGGCCTCTACATCAGCAACACAGTGTTGCTGCCAGGCCAATGGATCTCTGAGGTCATGATAAAGCTTGATATTTAAAAAATACAATACTTGGAAGAAACAAGATGGCGTTGGAAACATTGCGTCCCTTTGTATACTGCCTCAGAGAGAAATCTATGATTTTTAGACCAGAGTCGTGGCACTCTTTTACTTGTGCAAGATTTTGAGTATGTATAGTATGATTTTACTGAATGACAAACAAATATATTTTACATAGGTACGTGGCAATAAATTATTATTGATAATTGAAATGACTTTGTAGAATTTCTTTAATTATAGCTTTCCTGAAGCAGATATTTTATGATGACTTGGTTAATTTGTTTGCATAGGTTGTTATTTAAGCATCACTTTGCACGTGGTTTTGTTCCTCCTTCCTGCTATCTTCATAGTTGTCTAGGAACTGCAGATGCTGGCTTAAACCGAATATAGACACAAAATGCTGGAGTAACTCAGCGGGACAGGCGGCATCTTTGGAGAGACCCTTCTTCAGACTCTCAACCCAAAACGTCACCCATTCCTTCTCTCCAGAGATGCTACCTGTCCCGCTGAGTTACACCAGCATTTTGTGTCTATCTTCGTCTTCATTGCTGTATTGGTTTTCTTTCTGTCTCTGACTATGAGAAGCTGTGAGCTGCAGAGGCAGAACCAGAGCATCAACGCCAGCCACTTGCCTTCTGTTATCCAGGTAAATGGACCATCAAACATACAGGATCCAACCACTTGGTCTATTCACATAAATGCTGATATTTCTCCTGTGTTGTTATTACTGTTATTAAAGCCCGTGCCCAATCAGCAATGCTCCATGAACTGAACATTAATTCAGTAATCTGTACTTGGCATTCACCCAAGTCCTAACAGGAAAAAATTAAAGAACAATTTACAGTGCATCTGCTTTTAGACATGGGAATCCATAATGATCCATAATCTGCTTTTAGACATGGGAATCCATAATTAACATTTGATGCGAGCGTACAAACGTGTAATAGGAGTCATTTGGACTTCCTAATTCTGACAAATGTTGCAATTGATTCAGCTGTCAGTTATGTACATTTACCCAAATTCACCAGTTACATTATTTGGTTATTTTAACACTTACTAATATTTACTGATTTTAAATTGATGTGCCTCTAGATGGTGATATACACAACATGCTGGAGAAACTCAGCGGGACAGGCAGCATCTCTGGATGGATGGAAGGAATGGGTGACATTTCGGGTCGAGACCCTTCTTCAGAAGAAGACGTGTGAAGAAAGGTCTCGTCCTGAAACATCACCCCGTGTGCGGACGTAGCGTGAAGAACGAGAAGCCGAAGCAAAGAAGTGAAAGCCAAATAACCGAAAGCGTACGAAGCTGAAACTCCAACTAACTGAAAGGGTGGGACTCCTAAAAGCAAACTATCCGAAAGGGCGGGACGCGTAAAAGCCAACTAACCGAAAGGCTGCGTCGCCTAAAAGCAAACTCATCGAATGGCCGCTCTGCTGAAACGCCACCCACCCGAAAGGCTGCGTTGCCTAAAAGCCAACGAACCGAATGCCGCTCAACAGAAAAGTCAAATAACAGACATGACGTTGCCGGGGAGCGGAACTTGTCAGCGATTGGTCCAGACCCCCGCGTCCATCACATCACTGGCCGGTGGAGGAGGGAGGGTGGGGGTTATTTTCCCACACAAGCCACAGGTGACTGGGCAATCTGAACCCAAGAACCAAGTTGTAAGCGGCCGAAGATGCGCATCCCTCGGGACAGCCCTCACTCTCCCACGGCCACGGCCGCCCTCCGCCTCGTCTGAAGGTCTGGAGAAACTGAAGGTCTTGGAGAAAACCCACGCGGTCACGGGGAGAACGTACAGGCAGCACCCATAGTCAGGATCGAACCCGGGTCTCTGGTGCTGTAAGCACTGTAAGGCAACAACTCTTCCGCTGCATCACTGTGCCGCCATTAATGGGGTGCAGCTATAGACAAATGGTGCAGGAGTAGGCCATTCGGCCCTTCGAGCCAGCACCGCCATTCAATGTGATCATGGCTGATCATCCCCAATCAGTACCCCGTTCCTGCCTTGTCCCCATATCCCCTGACTCCTGTATCTTTAAGAGCCCTATCTAGCTCTCTCTTGAAAGTATCCAGAGAACTGGCCTCTACCGCCCTCTGAGGCAGAGAATTCCACAGACTCACAACTCTCTGTGTGAAAAAGTGTTTCCTCATCTCTGTTCTAAACGGCTTACCACTTATTCTTAAACTGTGGCCCCTGTTTCTGGACTCCCCCAACATCGGGAACATGTTTCCTTCCTCTAGCATGTCCAAACCCTTAATAATCTTATATGTTTCAATAAGATCCCCTCTCATCCTTCTAAAGCATATTCAAGTTTGCTGAGAATAATGGCTGTAAAACATCAGACAACTGAAAACGTGTTTTTTAAAGACTGTAAACTCTTCTCTCTTTGTGTGATGGCCATGCACTTTCAGGTGTTGGTATTCACTTCAACGTGGAGGTGTCTTGTTTCAAATGTGAAGAATTGAAATGCCAGTGCATTTAACTGGGGTTATTTTTGCTATGCATTTTTCTTGAAACGTTTATCAAACGATAATAGATGAATTGTCCAGCATATTTAACAATGACTGTATTAATTGGTTTGCTGTTATACCATGGAACTCCTTCAATGTAACTTGATTTTCTTCATAGACACAAGATGCTGGTTCAAACCAGATAGACACAAAAAAATGTGTGGAACTGAGCGGGACAGGCAGCATCTCTGGAGAGAAGGAATGGGTGACGTTTCAGATCGAGACCCTTCTTCAGACTGAGAGTCAGGGGAGTGGGAACTAGAAATATGGCTGAAGAAGAGTCTCGACCCAAAATGTCACCTATTTCTTTTCTCCAGAGATGTTGCCTGACCCGCTGAGTTGCATCCATTTATTGTGTCTATCTGGGTTGAACTGGCATCTGCAGTTCCTTCCTAGACATATTGATATTGTTCATTTGGTGAGTTTCCGGTTGTTTTGAGAAAAGGTTGTTGGACTGCCATCAATCAATCAACCTTTATTGTCATCTTGCAAGCAACGGTTGTACAGTGCAAAATGAGAAGACGTTTCCCAGGGAATAGCGGAGCATCGCACATGAAATTTAAAACATTTCACACATAATAACACTAAAAGCAATCCAGTCCCTGATGGAACAGTATAAATAGTTAAAAGCAGGTAAAACACAACGTTAAAATCCAATAAACCAATCATAAAAATGTCCGGGGCAGCTGATTTTGAGTGGCCAGTGCCAGTTATTTAAAGTGTCCGTGCCAGCTGCCGAGTCAAGTGACAGTGAGTACAGAGTGACTGTTTAGCAGCCTCACAGCCTGTGGTAGGAACCTGTTTAGTAGTCTTGTAGTCCGGGCTTTGATGCTTCGATATCTCTTGCCTGATGGCAGGAGATCCATGTGTATGTGGAGGTGCAGTTTGTCCTTAGCAATTCTCTGAGCTTTTTTCAGACAGCGGCTCTGGACTGATCTGTTTTCTGTACACTTGAAAATGTATTTTTTCAGTAAGTTTAACAATCCTGATCCACCTGGAAAAGCACATGTGTACACTACACTCTGAAATACCCACCTCTCTCACACAGTGAAGCAATGATTCCGCTGAAGCAAGTAAGAACCATATAGCTTCAGAATGAAATGCAATCAATATGTTACATTATTTGTACTGATTTTGTTTTAGGAACATTTTTCTTAATGTGTTTTATGCTTCCCTACCCGAACAGAAGACTCTGTTCACTCAGTCCCTTTTCACTTCTGTGGGTCTATGCATTCTTTGTTAATTTAGTCATTCAACTCCATGCGGTAACAATGTTGGCAATAAATCCAGCAGAATTTGGAACAAATCAGTTCACAGGAGGTCACTAAAACATTAGATTGAAAGCAATTAAACCTTAGCGTCCAGTATTACTTTGCTGTAACTCAAAATGAATACGGTGGCTTGTTTAATGGTACAAGTGTTTAACTACATTATACACTTGTACATAAATGAAAACATTTCATTAATGGTGATTTTCAAAGAACAATTAAATCTTGCCACATCATAAAATGATGCTAATTTTCAATTCTCTGTTTCTCTCGGCTATATATTTATCATATTATTTTTCTCAGTTCTTCCCATGCTTTCCTGTCTATCCAAGCCACCTGTAATTAAATAAATGGTTAGGATCGTGTTTGGTATATTGCATACCATTCTGATTGCCCCATTACAGAAAGTATGTGGAGGCCGAAGAGGTTTACCAGGATGCTGCTTGGATTAGAGGGGATTAAGGAGAGGTTGGACAAACTAGGATTGTTTCCATTGGAGGTTAAGGGGAGACCTGGTAGAAGTTTCAAAAATTATCAGAGGCATAGATAGGATAAGTAGTCAGAAGCTTTTGCCATGGTGGAAATATCAAATATTAGATGGAATAACTTTAGGATGAGAGGGGGAAGGTGTAAAGGAGATGTGTGGTGGAAGGAACTGCAGATGCTGGTTTAAACCAAAGATAAACACAAAAAACGTGTAAATAGCCTGTCTCACTTTCATAACCTAATTCACGACCTTTTTTACTCGTGGATATTTTTCATCAGGCTAGAAAAACCCCCCGACTTACTTGATGCCATGAGTACCTACGACCAGCATCACGACGTCCTACGACCTGCCTACGACCTCCTACGATCTCCTACGACCTCCTGACAACCACGCTTCGAGTACGAGTCAAGGGCAAACTCGGTAGTGAATTAGGTAGTGAAAAGGTAGTGAAAAGGTCGTGAATTAGGTCATGAAAGTGGGACAGACCCTTTCCTCAGCAGGACAGCCTGCATCTCTCGAGAGAAGGAATGGATGACGTTTTGGGTTGAGACCCTTCTTCTAATGCCTAGCTTGCAATGAAAGAGCTGCATACTGCCATTAACAAACAACAGACGCACAACCCCGAGGCAGCCTTCATTGTTGCGGGTGACTTCAATCACTCCAACCTGAAGACTGTACTCCCCAAATTCCACCAACATGTCTCCTTCGCCACTAGAGTAGACAAGACACTGGACAAAGTCTACACTAACATGGCTGAAGCTTACAAAGCCGTCCCTTTCCCCCACCTTGGTCAGTCTGATCACCTCTCATTGTTCCTGCTCCCCAAGTACTCCCCACTCATCAGACGGGTCAAACCCACTGTGAGGACAGTTAAAGTCTGGTCAGAAGAAGTGAACCCCACACTTCAGCAGTGTTTTGGAAACACTGACTGGAAGGCATTTGCAGCCCAGGCCACCCTTGGCTCCCACACGGACATTGATTCCTACACATCCTCTGTTCTGGACTTTATAAACTCCACCATCAATAGTGTCACCTCCCTCAAACGGGTGACCATAATTCCCGAATCAGAAGCCATGGATGAACAGCGAGGTCAGGCTACTGCTGAAAGCACGGGACACCGCTTTCAGGTCAGGCGATGCTCGAGCCTACAGTTCATCCAGGGCTAACCTGAAGAGGGGCATCAAGAAGGCCAAGCACTGCCATAAGCTCAGGATTGAGGAGCACTTCAACAACAACTCCGACCCCCGACGCATGTGGCAAGGCATCCAGGCCATCACGGACTACAGACCCTCCAACATCACCCCCACATCCAGCGACGCCTCCTTCCTTGAGGAGCTTAATCACTTCTATGGCCGCTTCGACAGGGACAATCTAGAGACAGCCATCAAGGCTGTGCTACCTGCCGATCACCAACCCCTCACACTCACCCCCTACGACGTGTACGTGGCACTGAGTAGGACTAATGCACGTAAAGCTGCTGGCCCTGACGGCATCCCCGGGCGCATCCTCAGGGCCTGTGCTGCGCAGCTGACAGACGTCTGGACTGACATCTTCAACCTGTCACTTGCCCAAGCAGTTGTCCCCATGTGCCTTAAAACCACCTCCATCGTGCCGGTGCCAAAACACTCCACTGCGGCAAGCCTCAACGACTTCCGCCCAGTTGCACTTACTCCCATCATCACCAAGTGCTTCGAGAGGCTGGTCCTGGCACACCTCAAAGGGTGCCTACCCCCTACACTGGATCCCTATCAGTTTGCCTACCGCAAGAACAGGAGTACAGAGGATGCCATCTCAACGGCACTTCACTCCGCCCTCACCCACCTCGACAACAGAGACACTTACGTAAGAATGCTGTTCATCAATTACAGCTCAGCATTCAACACCATTATACCCTCTAAACTGATCACCAAACTCGGTGACCTGGGCATCGACCTCTCCCTCTGCAACTGGATACTGGACTTTCTAACCAACAGGCCCTAGTCTGTTAGGTTAGACAAGCACACCTCTTCAACCCTCACCCTGAACACCAGCGTTCCACAGGGCTGTGTGCTGAGCCCCCTCCTCTACTCCCTCTTCACCTACGACTGCACACCTGTACATGGTACTAACACCATCATCAAGTATGCAGATGATACAACGGTGATTGGCCTCATCAGCAACAACGATGAGTCGGCCTATAGGGAGGAGGTCCAGCTAGCAGCATGGTGCGCTGACAACAACCTGGTCCTTAACTCCAAGAAGACCAAGAAGCTCATTGTAGACTTCGGGAAGTCTAGGGGCGGCACGCACACCCCCATCCACATTAACGGGACGGAGGTGGAAGGTGTTTCCAGCGTCAGGTTCCTCGGGGTCAACATCTCCGATGACCTCTCTTGGACCCACAATACCTCAACTCTGGTCAAGAAGGCTCATCAGCGTCTCTTCTTCCTGAGGAGACTGAAGAAGGTCCATCGGTCTCCTCAGATTCTGGTGAACTTCTACCGCTGCACCATCGAGAGCATCCTTATCAACTGTAACACAGTATGGTATGGCAACTGCTCTGTCTCCGACCGGAAAGCATTGCAGAGGGTGGTGAAAATTGCCCAACCGGTTCCTCGCTCCCCTCCATTGAGTCTGTCCAAAGCATGCGTTGTCTGCGAAGGGCGCTCAGCATCGCCAAGGACCGCTCTCACCCCAACCATGGACTGTTTACCCTCCTACCATCCGGGAGGAGCTACAAGTCTCTCCGTTGCCGGACCAGCAGGTCCAGGAACAGCTTCTTCCCTGCGGCTGTTATACTACTCAACACTGTACCTCGGTGACTGCCAATCTCCCCCCCCTGACCCCCCCCCCCCCCCCCGGACACTCCTCCCACAGGAAAAACACTAAGGCTCTATGCATGTAAATAGATTTATTTATTGAAATCATATTCAATGACGCTCCTCCAGGGAGATGCTAACTGCATTTCGTTGTCTCTGTACTGTACACTGACAATGACAATTAAGGTTGAATCTGAATCTGAATCTTCAGAAGATGACTAAGGAGGGTCTCGATCCAAAACGTCACCCACTCCTTCTCTCCAGAGCTGCTGCCTGACCCGCTGAGTTACTCCAGCATTTTGTGTCTATCTTCGGCTTCATTGCTGTATTGGTTTTCTTTCTGTCTCCGTTGGGTCCCATGTTCACACGAGAGGGCTGGTCACCCAACACAATATTCCACCTCTCCACCAATCCCAATATTGGTGGCCAGTGGGAGGGGGGGTGTTTCCGGAGCACTAGTATGGGTGTGGTGGGCCGAAGGGACTGGTTTCGAGAGGGCTCGTATGGACATTATGGGTCAAATGGATTCTTGGGCTGGCAACTCAGTCACTCAGGGCCTGGTGGGCTGGCAGCTCAGTCACTCAGGCCTGGTGGGCTGGCAGCTCATTCACTCATGCCTGGTGGGCTGGCAGCTCAGTCACTCAGGCCTGGTGGGCTGGCAGCTCAGTCACAAAGGCTCTATGCATGTAAATAGATTTATTTATTGAAATCATATTCAATGACGCTCCTCCAGGGAATCCCCTTACAAAATTCTAAAGGGGTTGGACAGGCTAGATGCAGGAAGATTGTTCCCGATGTTGGGGAAGTCCAGGACAAGGGGTCACAGCTTAAGGATAAGGGGGAAATCCTTTAAAACCGAGATGAGGAGAACTTTTTTTCACACAGAGAGTGGTGAATCTCTGGAACTCTCTGCCACAGAGGGTAGTTGAGGCCAGTTCATTGGCTATATTTAAGAGGGAGTTAGATGTGGCCCTTGTGGCCAAGGGGATCAGAGGGTATGGAGAGAAGGCAGGTACGGGATACTGAGTTGGATGATCAGCCATGATCATATTGAATGGCGGTGCAGGCTCGAAGGGCCGAATGGCCTACTCCTGCACCTAATTTCTATGTTTCTATGTTTTTCACCCAGGCCTGGTGGGCTGGCAGCTCAGTCACTCAGGGCTGGTGGGCTGGCTGCTCAGAAACTGCCAGAAATTCTGCCCAAAAACAGGTGAGAGACTCTGTGAGAGAGAAGGGGTAGAGGGTGGAGAATCAATTTTAGACATTTTTCATCTTTTTTTGCAGATCACAGCAATGAAGGAGGGAACTCTATCCTGGCCTGGAACTCACCATTGAGCCAATGAAGGGAGGGAGAAAAATACTGGGGTGAGGGGTGCATAAAACATGCAGGGGGAATACTTACTGATGGGCCAGAGGGATTCCTCCTGGGCTAGTACAAGCCTGATGGGCCGAAAGGGCGCTTAAAAAAATCTGTGAAATCTCAGTGAAAGGTATTTTTTCTGGACTGGCATAGGCCTTTTGGGCCAAAATGCTCCTCCTGGGCGAATACGGGCATTTTGGCAAAAGGGACTGGTTTCTCGGCTAATAGGGGCCTTGCGGGCTGAAATTTGTGGTTTCAGGCAACCAAACAACTCACTTAATTTCATTTCCATTTCAATTTCTAGCGAAGGGCAGGTCAAACAGCTCATTGCATTTTCATTTCATTTCCATTTCCACTGCAGTTTCAAGCACCCGGCAGGCCAAACAGCTCATTACATTTTCATTTCATTTCCATTGCCATTGCAGTTTCAACATAGGGCAGGCCAAACAGCTCATTGCATTTTCATTTCATTTCCATTTCCATTGCAGTTTCAAGCACAGGGCAGGCCAAACAGCTCATTGCATTTTCATTTCTTTCCATTGCCATTGCAGTTTCGAGCACAGGGCAGGCCAAATAGCTTATTGCATTTTCATTTAATTTCCATTTCCATTGCAGTTTCAAGCACAGGACAGGCCAAACAGCTCATTGCATTTTCATTTCATTTCCATTGCAGTTTCAAGCACAGGGCAGGCCAATCAGCTCATTGCATTTTCATTTCATTTCCATTTCCATTACAGTTTCAAGCACAGGGCAGGCCAAACAACTCATTGCATTTTCATTTCATTTCCATTTCCATTGCAGTTTCAAGCATAGGGCAGGCCAAATAGCTTATTGCATTTTCATTTCATTTCCATTTCCATTGCAGTTTCGAGCACAGGGCAGGGCAAACAACTCATTGCATTTTTATTTCATTTCCATTGCAGTTTCAAGCAGAAGGCAGGCCAAACAGCTCATTGCATTTTCATTTCATTTCCATTTCCATTGCAGTTTCAAGCACAGGGCAGGCCAAACAACTAATTTCACTTTCATTAAGGGCTAACAAATCATTTATTGCAAGTACATTGCAGACTCACAGTTCAGTTGATTCACAGCTTAGAATCACAGTGGTGACCTCTCCTTTGCAATCTTCCAGAGTCACTGACTCACGTCCAGGCATCCGGGGTTTTATAGTCCTGCACCCCACCCCCCAGACGGGGCATTACCTTCATCATGGTGATTGACAGGTGAGAGGACCAATCAGCTGATCTCAAGATTTTTTAAACACTCATTACTTTTTTATTTTTTATCAATCAGAAAACTCCTCAGGGCAGCGTCAGCGGACGAGGACTGTGAGTAAGATGGCCAAAAACCATAGCGATATAGGGTAGCATTTTTTCAAAAAATCAAGGAAGCAGACAGGAAGTGGTCAAGATGAGACTTTTAGTTATATAGATTTTTGGGAAGTGAAATTGGCTTTGTAGGCAAAACAGAGAGCAGAAAATCAAAAATCCATTTTGCTTCACCTGTTCCTATCTTTTTGTTTCAGGTTCAGTTTCAAATGGCTACTGCAACAGTTAAATCTCAAAATCGATGCAAGTAATTGTAGGTGCTGATTAATTTTTTAAAAAGACACGATGTGCTGGTGTAACCCAGTGGGTCAGGTAGCATCTCTGGTTGCGTGAATAAACTACTTTACGGGTTGGGACCCGACTTCATTTGTATGTTTCCCCGTGATCGCGTGGGTTTCCTCAAAGATCTTCAGTTTCCTCCCACTTTCCAAAGATGTACAGGTTTGTAGGTTAATTGGCTCGGAATAAGTGTAAAATAAAATGTCCCTACGGTGTGTAGGATAGTGTTAGCGTGCGGGGATCGCTGGTCGGCACAGACTAGGTGGGCTGAAGGGCCTGTTTCCACGCTGTATCTCTAAACTAAACTAAGCTAAACTTAAAACTCTGTTTTGAGAATCACTTTCATTCTCAATATAAATATATCTTATTATAATCAGTCTTCCTCAATGCCCTCCTAAGTGTATTTATAAATCTCTTTCCAAAATGGCCGTGGCTGCTGGATTCTTCAACACTGAGGTAGAAAACCATTTCTTGCACACTCAATAAATTACAACTGATTTGGCATTCTTCATCTAATGGAGAATAAATTCCTCTCTAACCATTGTATCACTTTTAATATTTGCCCCTGTAATTTCCTGATCTATGTTCTCACGACATGACCATTCATTGCATGGGAGTCTGTGGACAACTCCCATCGTGTATTCTGCCCCTTTCTATTTCTCGGATTCAACCAAATTGATTTAACTTTTTGATTTTTGGAGCTAAATTCACTTCTTCAACCTATACTATTTTCATCAGGGCTAACATTCCACTTTAAATTTTATTTATCTCTTCTAAAAGTAACCTTGAAAATGTAATTTGCAACCTTGCTTGTTTTGCAATCACATTTCTATAATGACTATTAAATTATACTCATACATTTCTCTCTGTGCATTCATCTATTTGCTTTGTTATGAACGCTGTTTGCACTGCCGTAAGCTGCCTTTAGATTTGCCTTATTACAATTTTCCTTGCTTTGATTGTAATTTGTTGTATACTTGCACATTTGTATGTACTGCCCCTTCATCAGTCACAGATTATTTTACCCAATTTGAGATTCTGCGTGATTGCTTTGTCCTTTCTCTATAACGCTACATTTTCACTCACCACACTGTTTAGTTTAAAGCCTTATATTCAATGCGCAAGACCTTTGGAATATCCTTGATCAGACTTTGCTGGCTTTACCTTGCAGTAAATGTTATTCCCTTATTGTGTATCATTTATACACTGTAAACGGCTTGATTGTAATCGTGTATTGTCTTTCCATTGACTGGACAGCCCGTAACAAAAGCTTTTCACTGTACCTCGGTACACGTGACAATAAACTACTCTGAACCAGCCCTATTAGATAGACCAACTTCCCCTTTCCCCATTACTGGTATCAAAGTCCCACAAACTGAAAACATTTTCTCCCACACCAATCTTTGAACCACATGTTCAATTGATCTTATGTACCCCACGCCAATAAGCATGTGGCTCAGCTAGTAAATCAGAGATTATTGTACATCTGCTTAGATGTTTGATCTTGTGCCTCGGCTGCCCATTTGACAAAACCTCCTTTGGTCTAAGCAATATCATTGGTTCCAACATGGACCACAATGAACCTTTCCTCTCTAAGTTCCTCTCCAGTCTTAAACCGTAACCTTTAATCCTGGCTCCAGCAGTTAACACGACCTGTGGGATTCTTGCTTGCAGCTGTGGAACACAGTATCTTTCCTCCTAATGATACTTGAATGACTCCCTGTATTACCGAGCTGTGGTAATTTTCCTCATCCTCCCTGCAGTCCCTGCTCTCATTCATTCAGAGTGCGAGAACCTTATCCATATATGCAAGAGCTGAGGCTCTTCTAGAGACACCTTTCACCTTCCCCACGTGCACCTCAGTCACGGTCACACCTTACTGAACAACCATTTCTGCTGCACTGTATCTCAGGGGCATGACAAAGTGTTCAAGTAATTCTCCCCCACCTCGATGCCTCAGAGCATACAAATCACATGCTCTAGTTCATCAACTCTGAACTGAAGTTCTTCAACCTGCAGATATTCAATGCCAGCATTCCAGCATTTTTGTGTACCTTCGATATTCAATGCTGGTCTGACTACCATGAATCACAATGGCTTACAAAAGCCTCTTGATACGAAAGCTTTAACAGTGTGTATGGGGTGGGAGATTGCAACCTTCACGTGGTCCACCCTGTTTCAATGAGTGCAATCAATCTGGTGTGCACAATCAAATAGAACAAGTTGTCCTTCAACTTTCGGCTGTGCACGCCATATGCAAGAAAAAGACATTTTGTATTTGCTATGCCCGTCTCAATTTCTCACCTCATTCACATATTTTCTTATGACACAGAAGAAAACCACATAGCCCATTACATCAATACTTATAAGTTCATGTGATAGGAGCAGAATTAGGCCATTCAGCCCATCAAGTCTACCCTGCCATTCAATCATGGCTGATCTATATTTCCCTCTCAACCCCATTCTCCTGCCTTCTCCCCAAAACCCCTGACACCCTTAAGCCCCTGTCTCACTGTACGAGGTAATTCACGAGTTCTCCTGAGTTTTCCCCTGATTCGAACTCGGAGATTGTCCGTAGCGGGTCCGTAGGAGTTCGCGGATGTCTCGTAGCGGCTTGTAATGCTAACGGTAGGTACTCGGGAAATCCGGTAACTCGTGACGTTTTTTCATCCCTGCAAAAAATGTCCACGAGTAAAAAAGTACTCGTGATGAAAAAAATGGTTTCTTTTTACTCGTAGTTAGACCATTACGAGCCGCTACGAGACATCCACGAACACCTACGGACCCGCTACGGACATTCTCCGGGTTCGAATCAGGGGAAAACTCGGGAGAACTCGTGAATTACCTCGTACAGTGGGACAGGGGCTTTACTAATCAATAATCTGTCCCTCTCCATGTTAAAAATATCCTTTGACTTGGCCTCCACAGCCGGCTGTGGCAATGAATTGCACAGATTCACCATCATCTAATTTAAAACAATTCCTCCTCATCTCCTTTCTAAAGATACATCCTTTTATTCTGAGGCTATGCCTCTAGTCCTAGACTCCCCCACTAGTGGAAACATTCTCTCCACATTCACTATATCCAGGTCTTTCACTAATCAAGCATTCTCATTATTCCTGTTTCGCTATTAGTTTCCCAGCAATCAGTTTTTATAAATATACCCATCGACCAGCCCCATCTCACATTCTCCTACACAAGGGGTAATTTATGTTTGACAATTCACCTCCAAACCAGCACATTCTTGGGGTACGTGGGAAACCTGATCACCCAGGGGAAACCCACACGTTTTGCATGTTTATTATATTGTTTACAGTGTATTGTGTTTACATATTCTGTTGTGCTGCTGCATGTAAGAATTTCATTGTTCTATCAGGGACACATGGCAATAAAACACTCTGCACCCTTGACGATCATAGAGAAATGGTCCAAATTCGACGGGTAACACACAAGGTCAGGATTAAACCTTACTCACTGGTTAATTAAGACCAATTGAGATACAAGAGACTGAAGATGCTGGAATCTTGAGCCAAACACAAATTGCTGGAGGAACTCAGCAGGTCTGGTGGAATTTGTGGAATTCCCTGCCACAGAGGGCAGTGGAGGCCAAGTCACCTGATGGAGGGGCTAGTGGAATCAAGGGATATGGGGATAAGGCAGGCACGGGTTATTGATTGGGGACGATCAGCCATGATCACAATGAATGGCGGTGCTGGCTCAAAGGGCCGAATGGCCTCCTCCTGCACCTATTTTCTATGTTTCTATGTTTCTAATCTATGGACAGATTGAAGTTAGGTTCATCAAAAGCTAAGCAATGGTGCTGCTACTAACAAACACAAAAACATGTTGTTAATGAGGAATGGAAGTATATATTGCCAGGATATGATTTTCTGTTCCACTTCAACCCATGATAAATGCTAAACTGTCAATTCACATCTGGTGTCGAGCAATCTAACTGTCTGTCATTTTCCAGAGAGATGGGGCGAATCCTACTGTCATTTTAAAGCTTCAAAAAGAATTGATTTTTGAAATATTGACCTGCTTTGGCCTTCAAGGGAACAAGAATGCTATTATAACCATCTTTATTACAGAGATGTTGTTTTGATTCAAGCTTCAGAAAGAATTATCAAAAATGCTTGAATCTGTTGTTTTGTTCACCCCTTGCAAATTATCTCCACACTTCCATAAATGCAGGACCCTTAGGAGCATTAATATACAGCAGGATCCTGGGGTGCAAGTCCTTAGCTCCCTGAATGTGGATGAAGAAGACATATAGCATGCTTGCCTTCATCAATTGGAGAGTTGAATATAAAAGTAGAGAGATCATATATAAACCTTTTTTAATCTACATTCAGAGTATTACATGCAGCTCTGGTCACCCAATTACAGGAAGGATGTTGAGGCTTTGGAGAGAGCTCCCAGAGGAATAGATCGGGTAGACGCACAGTCTCTTGCCCAGAGTAGGTGAATCGAGGACCAGAGGACATAGGTTTAAGGTGAAGGGGAAAAGATTTAATAGGAATCCGAGGGGTAACATTTTCACCCCTTTTCACACACATTTTCACACACGTGGAACAAGGTGCCAGAGGAGGTAGTTGAGGCTGGGACTATACCATCGTTTAAGAAACAGTTGGCCAGGTACATGGATAGGACAAGTTTGGAGGGATATGGACAAGGCGCAGGCAAGTGGGACTGGTGTAGCTGTGACAATTTTGGCCGGTGTGGGCGAGTTGGGCCGAAGGGCCTGTTTCCACACTGTATCACTCTCTATGATTCATTTCAATTGAAATCAATTCATCAACCCCTTACAAAAGAGTCAGAGCCCTTTCTCAAGTCCTGCAAGGTATAACTTATGAATAAGATGCCAGCTTAGAAATCACGGTGTAAATAATTGATGCAAATCTCAGTATGCACCTTTTGGTAGCAATTTTTTTAGACTTTGGGTGCTCTGGGCTCCTTGCACATGTGGAAACTGAATTGTGGTGTAAGAATGTAGCAGTACACATATGTCCAGTTGCATGATGTTAACTGAGAGTTAGTTTCACAGATTTATGTAAAACACACATAAAAAGGATCTTGTATGAGGTAGAGTGAGCTTTTGATTTGTTACAGACATAAAAGGACATGGGCTGCGATCAAAGTGAGGAACTTGACATGTCTGAAGCTTTTGTTGTTTACAGACAGCATGGGCTGCGATCAAAGTGATGGTTTCTGACATTGGATCCAGAGAGAGTTTCTCCCAATACAGTCAAAGATAATTTACCTTGTTAGAAGGTCAGAGAGGAACCAAGTTAAACCACGAGGTAAGTTAATTAAAAGCTGGAGTAACTCAGCGGGACAGGCAGCGTCTCTGGAGAGAAGGAATGGGTGATGTTTCTGGTTGAGACGCTTCTTCAGACTCAAGTAGTCTTCGAGCCTGAAGAAAGGCCTCGACCTGAAACATCATCATTCCTTCTCTCCAGAGATGCTGCCTGTCCCGCTGACTTACTTTAATAGAAATCTAAGGGGTAACTTTTTCACACAAAGGGTGGTGGGTGTATGGAACAAGCTGCCAGAGGAGGTAATTGAGGCAGGGACTATCCCAACATTTAAGAAACAGTTAGGCAGGTAGTGGATAGGACAGGTTTGGAGGGATATAGACCAAACATGGACAGGTGGGACTAGTGTAGCTGGGACATATTTGCCGGTGTGGACAAATTGGGCCAAAGGGTCTGTTTCCACATTGTATCACTCTATGATTCTATGAGGGTGCAAAAGTGGTCCACCACGCTGTTGCCTGGATTACAGAGTATTAGTCCCAAGGAGAGGTTGGTCAAACTTAGATTGTTTTCTTGGAGTATTGGAGGCTGAAGGGCGACCTGATCCAGGTATATAAAATTGTGAGAGACATAGACAGATGGGAATGTCAAATACCAGATGGATATTTATAAGATGAGAGAGGAAAAGTTTAAAAGAGATTTACGAGGCATTTTTTTTTTTCAAAGAGAGAATGGTAGGTGTCTGGAACACGTTGCTGGAGAAGTAGTAGAAGCAGGTACAATCATGATATTTAAGAGGCCTTTAGACTGGTATAGGCAGAAGATGAGGAAGGACAGACCATGGGGCGAGGGGCCTGTTCATGAGTTGTAGGTTCTATGTTCTGGCACTTCCATGTCCTCAGGTACTCTGAATTATTTTGCAGGCACCTTGGCGTGACATTTGACTCTGCATTAAGGTTTGACAAGCAAGTCAACTCTGTGGTAAAAGCTAGTTTCTTCCAGCGTCGTACCATGGCTAAAATCAAACCATTCCTCCAATTTGACGACCTTGAAAAAAATCATCCACGCATTCATCTCCTCCCGCCTTGACTACTGCAACTCCCTATACACTGGCATCAGCCAATCATCCCTGTCCCACCTGCAATTGGTTCAAAACGCCGCAGCGAGACTTCTGACGGGTACCCGTAAAAGGGACCACATCACCCCGATCCTGGCCTCTCTCCACTGGTTCCCAGTACGTTATAGAATCAACTTCAAGCTCCTCTTATTCGTATACAAAGCCTTTAATGGCCTTGCCCCCTATATCAAAAATCTTCTAACCCACCATTCTACCTCCAGGTCCCTCAGGTCGGCCGACTTGGGGCTACTGACTATCCCGCGGTCTAGGTTTAAGCTCAGGGGCGACCGCGCTTTTGCGGTTGCAGCACCTAGACTGTGGAACAGCATCCCTCTCCTCATCAGAACTGCCCCCTCCATTGACTCCTTTAAATCGAGGCTCAAAACCTATTTCTACTCCCTAGTGTTTTTAAGGCCCTCTGAGGGGGCGCTGGAAACAGTTTATGTATGTATTGTTAGGTCTGTCTACCGTTGTATGTAGCACGTTAGTATCTGCACTGATGTGCAGCACTTTGGTCAACGTGAGTTGTTTTTAAATGTGCTATACAAAGTTAAACTGACTGACTTTATATATTTAAAATGTTGGTATTGTTCTAATGCATGTGGTATTGGTTAATGCCTCACCCATTAGATTTTTCATTAGTTCGATCTGTAAATGCATTTCTTGAAATTAGACTCAAACAAAACAAATCTAATAAGATAGAAATATGACTTAAATACGCCCTGTCAGCAATTCAGCTATAAAAATCCATCTTGTCAATCCTCAGGTGAAGCTAAGAATATTTTACTTTTTCACAGCAAACTGTAAAATTATGGCTTTCAACGTGGAGAGTAAGAGTTACAGAAACTAATGTGTTATAAACATGAAAAAGCAGCTTGAGCATCAGTCCAAATTATAAATGCCCTTGCCAGTTATGGAGTGATTAATATTGCAACTTGTCACATTCTCAAGTGCATCAAACTGCGACACAGAATTGAACTATCGTCAGTGTTATTTAGACCAAGTTGGCAGACATTCTACTCATGATACGTCCGACAAGCAGTGACATGATGAATAACCAGTTAATCTGTTTGAGTGGCTGAATACTAACCAGGAAACGGGGAGTACACTCCGTTCTTCCTTGAGTTGCCACAGAAACTTCACATCCATCACATTGAGCATTTCCTGACAAGTAGAGTAGGACTTGTTACAGCTGCGGACCCAATAAAGTCCAATTCAATCTGACAAATTCTTTCTAACCTTAATACAACTGGAGTGCAACTGGACTCCAATGTTTGTTCCATTCCCAGTGTAGTAAAGTGTTGCCTGGCAATAAAGATGAGAGAAGATGCCTGGAGCACTGTTAATCATGTCCAGGTCACAGGTGCAAACCAAGGCAGGGGACAGCGAATCCTCACTGATGATTGCTACAGCTTTTAGCAAACAGGATTTCTCAACATTCAATTGTACTCATCACCACCTGGTGTAGATTAGTTGCACAGAAATCCAGTAATAACAGGAAAAAATGGAAATGCTAACATTTCTGTCTGATGTGTAGACAGGACTTACAGTAAATCTTTCACTTGCGGTTTGTTCAGCATTTTTACAACCATCAGCACTTACCACCAGATTCAAGAACAGCTTCTTCCCTGCCATTGTCAGACTCTTGAATGGACTTCTCGTATGTTAAGGATGAATTGCCGATCTTCCTATCAACCTCGTTGTGGCCTTTGCAGTTTTGTTTATCTGCACTTTCTCTGTAGCTGCAACGTTATAGATTCATAGAGTAGAAACAGGCCCTTCGGCCCAACTTGCCCACACCGGCCAACATGTCCCATCTACACTAGATCCTCATGCTGGCATTTGGTCCGTTTCCCTCCAAACATGTCCTATCCATGTACCTGTCTAATTGATTCTTAAACAATGTGATTAAGAATCCCTGGACATAGCACGCCTTGAAGAAATGAGACTCCGACTAATAGATAAATATGACCAATTCTTAAAGAGTTGGTCTCCTTTCATCGACTTTTTGGAATCATGTGATGCAGCGGTGCCGTAAGGATTGCTGATTTCAGTTCATGACGCGGATAGAGCTACATCTCCGAATACAGATTTGAAAAATTCTCTTTTAAGGGGCCTTCTCTTCTATTTCTACTTTCCTCTTTCTCTCTTCCTTTTTTTTATTTTTTATATACACACTTCACGTTTTTCTACTCTCTACCATCTATTTTTCCACTTTTTCCCCCTTCTATTGCTTTCTTTTTCTTGTTCTGCTTACTTCTTTCTTATAACATAAAACTAGAGGTTGTACGTAGAATGGATTACGGTATTACATAGTTGGCACCTAAAATTAGGTGCCACTGTACTGTTTTGTGATGTATTAACTTCTAATAAAATAAAAAAAAAAAAAAAAAAAAAAAAAAACAAAAAAAAAAGAATCCCTGCCTCAACTACCTCCTCTGGCAGCTCATTCCATACATCACCCTTTGTGTGGGAAAAGTTACCTCTCAGATTCCTATTAAATCTTTTTCCCCTTCACCAATCTCCTCTGGTCCTCGATTCCCCAACTCTGGGCAAGGGACTCTGTGCGTCTACCCGATCTATTCCTCCCATGATTTTATACACCTACTGCTCTCTGTTTATTTTCTCTTTTGCATTACCTGCTGTCCTCGTGCATGGTATGACCTGTCTGCTTAGTACATCACGTGACAACGTTTTTTTTTTTTTACTGTATCTCAGTGTCGGGGCAGATGACAATGAAACCCTCTTAATCCTTGACTTGACTCTTGATGTGACAATAACAAAAATCAAAACAAACCAAACCAACTGATTTTGTGACCATGCAGAGAAAATAAAATGTTTTGATCAAGAAATGCTTCATAAAAGGTAATTGTTTGTTGTGATGTTCCCTGTGGATCTTCCTGCAATGCAGAGGTCTCCTCCCTGGCAGAGAACGCAGGCAGCTCATTTACTTTTAGTGCCTTGGCAAGGCAACAGGTGATTAGCTCTCCAATTTCCCCTCTAAATTGAACAATTGCAAACTAATTTTGAGTCTGGTGTCTGAGTCAAGAGAAAGCTAATGTTGTTTGAATCCATCCTCAGAGGCACTAAGCTTTGACTTCAAGGCACTGAGCAATCCTAAAGAAACTCTGCAGAATCCATTTGAGAGGCTGAATTGAGTCGTTTTGAGAGAGACTCTGCAGCCATCAGCTCGGAAATGGGAGAGCTGAAGGTTTATTGATTTCACAAGAGCACTGTGCTCCAAATTCTCAGCAGTTGTATGCCAAAAAACAGGAAGCGTCATTAAATATTTCCGTTATGCCCGCACCAAGGAAGCTTACCACCCAGCTCGTCTGCAGTGAATTTGATTAGATAGACACAAAATGCTGGAGAAACTCAGCGGGATAGGCAGTATCTCTGGAGAGAAGGAATGGGTGAAGTTTCAGGTCGAGATACACCTTCATACTGAGAGGGGAAAAGGAAAACGAGAGATATAGACGGTGATGTTGAGAGATATAGAATAGATGAATGAAAGATGTGCATATGACTAAGTGAGTTGTTCAAATCTTTTCTAAACACACAGATTATATTAGATTTGACTGACTTTCAACTCAGACTCAGGAGCTACTGAGAGAAAAAAAAATAACCTCTTCAATCCAAAAATGTGAAAACAGTTCCAAGCCAATTAACCTACAAACCTACACATCTTTGGAGTGGGAGGAAATAGAAGATCTTGGAGGAAACCCACAAGGGAGAGCGGACAAACTCCGTACAGGCAGCACCCGTTGTTGGGATCGAACTCGGGTCTCTGATGTTGTTAGTGTTGTAAGGCAGCAATTTTACTGCTATGCCACCATTGTTCTAACGTCAGCAAATCCACTGAATTCAGGGAAACTATGGACCATTAAAGGCAACTTGTGACTGATACTGTCTCGTACAGTTATCACACATGGTTGATGAGGATTCACTTCTTCAAACTCTGGAGTTTTTCAATTTGCTTGAATGTTTGGAACTATGGGATGTCAGAAGGCAATAGATTATTTCTCCACGTGGCTCATTATTTCAATTACAGTGTGGAAACTGGTCCTTTGACCCAACTTGTCCACACCGGCTAACATGTCCCAGCCACACTAGTACCACCTGCCTGCACTTGGTCCATATCCCTACAAACCTGTCCTATCCATGTACCTGCCTAACTGTTTCTTAAACGTTGGGATAGTCCTAGCCTCAATTACCTCATCTGGCAGCTTGTTCCATACACCCATCACCCTTTGTGTGAAAATGTTACCCCTCGGATTCCTATTAAATCTTTTCCACTTCACCTTGAACCTATGTCCTTTGTTCCTCGATTCCCCAACCCTGTGCAAGCGACTCTGTGCATCTACCCGATCTATTCCTCTCATGATTTTATACACCTCTGTAAGATCACCTCTCATCCTCTGTGCTCCAAGGAATAGAGACCCAGCCTACTCAACCTCTCCCTATAGCTCAGACCCTCTAGTCATGTCAACATCCTTGTAAATCTTCTCTGAACCCTTTGAAGCTTGATAATATCTTTCCTATAACATGGTGTCCAGAACTGAACACAATATTCTAAATGCGGTTCACCAACATCATATACAACTGCAACATGACCTCCCAACTTCTATACTCAATACTCTGACTGATGAAGGCCAATATGCCATGCACTTGCACTCCTAGATCCCTCTGCTCTACAACACTCCCCAGAGGCCTACCATTCACTGTGTAGGTCTTGCCCTGGTTAGACATCCCAAAATGCAACACCTCACACTTCTCTGTATTAAATTCCATCAACCATTCATTAACCCACCTGGCCAATTGATCTAGATCCTGCTGCAATCTTTCACAACCATCTTCACTATCTGCAAAACCACTCACTTTAGTATCATCAGCAAACTTGCTAATCTTGCCCTGTATGTTCTCATCCAAGTCATTGATGCAGATGATAAACAATAACGGGCCCACCACCAAACCTTGAGGCACACCACTAGTCACAGGCCTCAAGTCCGAGAAGCAACCTTCCACCATTACCCTCTGTTCCCTTCCATGGAGCCAATTTGCTATCCATTCAGCTCTCTCTCCTTGGATCCAAAGTGATCTAATCTTCCAGAGCAGCTTACCACACGGAACCTTGTCAAATGCCTTATCGAAATCCATGTACACAGGATCTACAGCTCTGCCCTTATCAAACTGTTTGGTCATGTCTTAAAGAAAAATCAACCAGATTTGTGAGACACGACCTCCCACGTACATAACCATGCTGACTATCCCCAATCAGCCCTTACCCATCCAAATGCCTGTATAACCTGTCCCTCAGAATACTCGCTAGTAACTACAGATGTTAAGTTCACCGGCCTATAGTTCCCAGCATTTTCCCTGCAGTCTTCTTGAAAAGAGGCACAACATTTGTCACCCTCCAGTCTTCTGGCACCTCTCCTGTATTTAAGGACAACTCGTAAATTTCAACCAGGGCTCCCGCAATTTCCTCTCTGGTTTCCCACAATGTCGTCAGATATATCTGATCAGGCCCTGGGGATTTATCTACCTTCACACACGATAGTGACTTCAGTACTTCTTCGACGGTAACACTGACTGCTCTCAATTGTAAAACAATAGTCAATGTTTGAGTATTCTGTGTGAAGGATTAAGGGCCTGTCCCATTTTCAAGACCTAATTCACGACCTCTGCCGAGTTTGCCCTTGACTCATACTCGCAGCATAGTCGTCACGAGGTCGTGGGAGGTCGTGGGTAGGCCGTAGGTAGGTTGTAGGTAGGTTGTGGCATCAAGTAGGTCGGGGCGTTTTTTCAACATGAAAAATGTCCACGAGTAAAAATGGTTTTGAATTAGATTGTGACGGCCCTTAAACATTGAGAGTGTATGGGTTGAGGATAGGGAAGGAAGGCAGCATAGGGATAGGGAAGGAAGTGTACAGGACGAGAGATGAAGATTGTGAACCTAAGGATAAAGGCATTTTCCCAGGCAGTACAGGAACAATATTTCAGTGTAATATATTTAATCAGTGGATTAATTGATTGGAGTGAAATTGCTTTGCTCATTGTCTTAATGAAAGCCTTAATTTAAAAAAAAACTATTTTGATTACAATTTTTGTTAAAATATTTAACAATAATTGTACCTATAAATGTGTCAGAAGTAAGGGTGTCAGAATTTACGGGGAGAAGGCCGGAGAGTGGGGTTAGAAGGGAAGAATAGATCAGCCACGATCGGATGGCAGAACAGTATGCATGGGCCGAATGGCCTAATTTTGCTCCTATTTTTCTTCTATGTTTTCTATGTCTTATGATCTTATCAACCATTCCATAGCACTATTTTGAAGATCACGAGAAGGAACTTTTCCCATTCGTGCCCTGGCAATATTTATTCTTTAATTAACAGCAAACTAGATCATTTGGTTATTACGCCACGGGAACATGCTCTGTGTAAAATCCTGCATTACATTATTATGCCACATATCAGAAGTAATTAATTGGATGTAAAGCATTTTTGGATGTCCTGCGTCTTTAACGGTTTGATACAAATGCAAGGATCTCTTTCTTTCTCACGGTGCTCTTTCGCCCCGCACTCCCTGTCATTCGATAACTTGTCTTCCTTCTATCACTCCTTTATTCACTTGCTCCGTATTATGTCTCTAACTATTCCAGTTGTCAGCATGAAACATTCATTCTCTTTCTTTCTCCACAGATACTGCTTGACATGCTGGGTGCTTCCAACATTATCAGTTTTTATTTCAGAGTTCAATAACCGGACCAATTTTCCTTTATTCAGCATCTCTCCCGTGACTTGTTCTGGAATAAAGACGCTGACCTATTTTCAGGCCAAGGCAGCACAGTGAATACAAAAGTATCAACCGTTACTAATGGACCATCAAAATGTCAGCCAGTTCCAGCTGGGAGTAATAAGTATCCAATGTAGGTAGCATGAAAGCCGCTCCATACTTGTAATGGTTCTCATTGAAGTGAAGTAAGTACAAAATAAGTGCATTCCAACACTTCTATAAAAATCTTGTTCACATATTATTGTACAAGCAGAATGAACAATGTTATTTTACCAATCCAGGCATTGCAATGTAGGTAGACAAAAATGCTGGAGAAACTCAGCGGGTGAGGCGGCATCTATGGAGCGAAGGAAATAGGCAACGTTCCGGGCCGAAACCTTTCTTCAGACTTCTTCCAGTCTGAAGCAGGGTCTCGACCCAAAACGTTGCCTATTTCCTTCGCTCCATAGATGCTGCCTCACCCGCTGAGTTTCTCCAGCATTTTTGTCTACCTTCGATTTTCCAGCATCTGCAGTTCCTTCTTAAACATTGCAATATAGGGTGCTTGACAACCATAATGCCTCTGTCTTCAGAGAGCTCCACACCTGCAGTTTCCTTTCTTCTATTCCCTAAAGTCAGAGCCACACATTCCCCAGATATTTTGCTTCACTTTCTGTAGAGTATTTGTATTTTTCAGCTTATTCCCCATCTATAAAACGATCACTAACTGAAGCTTCATGCTTGCGAGGGCTCATTGTTCGGAGTAAGAGCCAGGTTAAATATTTTCCAAAGGCAGACGTTTTGTTTATTTTACAAAGTTCCCAAAAAGATGTGTACCTCTTCTCAACCTGCCTCAGCTTTACTTTTTGATCTTTTACTCTGGTGTATTTAATGGGACTTCTCCTTAAAATCATGAATGCCATTGGCCTCAACTGTTCCGTGTGGTAGTCAGTTCAACATTCAAACCATTTCTTCATGTGAAGGTCTGATTTTCCATCCAAACTCCTGACAGCATTTTTAAGGATTCGTGTATATATGTCCGCGGTTTTTGTGGTCTCCACAAGTGTCAATACCTAACTGTATGTCTGCCCTCTCAAACTCTACCTCTGGTATGTGCTCCTTATCTTTCTCCCACTGAAGATAGCCCCAGTCCATTTAGTCATCCCTGAATGGGCACGCTGTGGAGAGTAGACCTTTGTAAGGATGTTCATCTAGGGGCATGATGAGGTTATGATTTATGATGGGGGGTTATTTCAGTTCAAGGCTCCTCCATTGTTCTGGCAGATTGTGTAAAATTGTGTGTGGTCTGAAGGTGGCACCATAGTACCAAACGTTGTGTCTTCTCTCCAGTCTCATCCAGCCACTGTTAGCTGAAGCTGGGTTCACAAGATGTGCTATGAAATACTTACTGCAAAATCTGAGGGGGGAAAGCTGTGTTCTTCGTCAGCTGGGTGTCAAAATGGGGTGTAGGTGGCATCCCCATCAGCTGGCCAATGGGCACTAAGCTGCCAGTTATTCTGCTGATGTAAAGATACAAGATTAAGATCAGACCTTTGGTTGATCATTAACAGCTTCTATCTTGAGTCTTCACTGGAATTATGGAGCATGTTTTTAGCTTAGTTTAGTTTAGAGATACAGTGCGGAAATAGGCCCTTCGGCCCATCGAGTCCACGGCAACCAGCGATCCCCGCACACTAACACTACCCTACAGACACTTTCAGGGACAATTTTACATTTATACCAAGCCAATTAACCTACAAACCTGTACGTTTTCAGAGTGTGGAAGGAAAACGAAGATCCCAGAGAAAACCCACGCAGGTCACTGGAAGAACGTACAAACTCAGTACAGACAAGCACCCGGAATCAGGATCGAACCTGGGCAGTAAGGCAATAGCCCTACCGCTCCGCCACGGTGCACCATGAGTACATCCTAATCCTTTCATGGGTGATAGGGTATTTGGAAAGCCCATGTTATTTAGAATTTCAGAGGGTTTGTACCATCCATTGGGAATAACATTAGGCTTCAGTTTACCATACTACAGCAGCAGGCAATGATTCTGAATAACACTAATTGCTGACTCCCAATTAATTGCAGGCAAATACAGAATCGGAAGAGAATTATTTTAGGCAGGCACGTGCAGGAATTTAAATTTGACTGCTTTCGGAGGAGTGCTTTTAATAGAATCACCATACATTTGTGCACCCTTAATGTGGTGAGGATTACTGTGGTGGGTGGAAATGGAAAGGGTGCAGGAGGAAGGATTGTAGCCGGCTGGCTCACCCTTGCACAGGCCGGTGGTCGTGGGAAATTACTCTATTGGAAGTGAAGGGCACAGTTACATTATAAAGATGAACAATTCATCTTTGAACAGGGCAGGAAAAACATGCTCTCGATTTTCATAATTTCATAAAATAATATGGGAATGCATTGCTTTTTTAAAAATATACCAGCATTTAAGTGATGTTTGAAAAGCAGAAATTGCTGCATTTTGGATCGAAAATGAAATGAATAATTATTTATCAGAAGTTTGGAAGTAAATATGAACAAGTATTGAACCAAAAGTCTTTATTCACATTCTGAGTGCCTTGAATGAAATTTATTCTGGGAGTGCCAGTTCAAGTGTCAATTAATTACTAGGCAGCACAACAGGAAATCAAGGGCTGTTGTTTATGCTTTCTAATTCTTAATGAGCAATTTACCCTGATCTAATCTTTGTAGCACACAGCCAGAGTATTGCCATCAGTCAGAGTATTGCCATCAGTCAGAGTATTAAGTAGAGAAGTTGGGAGGTCATGTTGCAGATATATAAGACGTTGGTGAGGCCGCATATAGAGTATTTTGTTCATTTCTGGGCACCATGTTATGGGAAAGATGGAAAGCTGGAAAGGGTACAAAGAAAATTTACCAGGATGTTGCCAGGACTTGAGGGTCTGAGCTACAGGGAGAGGTTGAGTAGGCTGGGACTCTATTCATTGGAGCGCAGGAGGATGAGGGGTGATCTTAATGAAATCATGAGAGGAATAAATCTGGTGGATGCACAGAGTCTCTTGCTCAGAGTAGGTGAATCGAGAACCAGAGGACATAGGTTTAGGGTGAAGGGGAAAATATTTAATGGGGGTAACTTTTTTCACACAAAGGGTGGTGGGTGCATGGAACAAGCTGCCAGAGAAGGTAGTTGAGGCAGTGACTATCTGACCATTTAAGGAACCGTTAGATAGGTACAAACAGGTTTGGAGGGATATGGACCAAACGCGGGCAGGTGGGACTAGTGTAGCTGGGACATTTTGCCGGTGTGGGCAAGTTGGGCTGAAGGGCCTGTTTCCACTCTATGAACATCAGTAATAAGGATACAAGATATGAGATGAAATAACTCCAGAACATTTTCACAAATAGATCATCAATCATAAAAAGACTGAATTTATTAGTTAACCAACATTTAAAATGAATTTGGAATGGTACATGGATAGGAAATGTAGGGGTGTGTATGGGGCAAATGCAGGCAGGTGAGACTAGTCTAGATGGGGTGCTTTGGTCGGCATGGACAGGTTGGGCTGAAGGTCCTGTTTCTGTGCTGTATACCTCTATGATCTTATTATTCTATTTCAGATTTTGTCTTCATCACAATCGCACAATTTAATAGTTAAGAATAATACAACTTGAGAAAGAAAATAAGATGAAACATGAATTAATGATTTTTTAGTTAGAGATATTTTAATTATCTTTTTTAAATCAATGGCCATTATTATTGCTAATTAGCTACCCATTTTAATAGACCTCTAATGAGGTGACATCTTGTATTATGATTCTTACAAATACATTCAATAGATCAACATTAAATCATACAAGATCAGGAAGTACTTTTAATGCCTCAATTACCAATTTATTTTAATTGTGTAAGAGTATGCTGTTCTTAGATTATATTAGATTATATATAACAATTGAGACTGATCTACATTTTATCATTTGGGACTGAAGTTTAAATAAACTGTGATAGTCATCAGAAACACAGTGCCTTGCTCAGTATATAAAACGATGACTGTTTGTAGTCAAGTACCAGTTAGAGATTCAGCAAACAAAATATTGGAAATTATTAGGAAAGCTGAATGGTACAAATCACGATAATTCAATAGAAATTAAGAACAAGGGAATTGGAACTGGGATAATCAGCACAGTAAATGGCTATAACATTATAAGACTCTCCAAGTCACAGCTAGACAGACCAGTGTCACTGCCTATATCTCTCCTTTCCCATTCCCCTGACTCTCAGCCTGAAGAAAGGTCTCGACCCAAAACGTCACCTATACCCTTTCTCCAGAGATGCTCTCTGACCTGATGAACTACTCCAGCTTTTTGTGTCTCTCTTCTATTTTAGAAAATCCCATTCAGATTTAGAGAAGAAATTAAACCCTTGTAGTTAAAATACTGCCCCCCAAAAAATCCCTCTACATGAATAGATCATTGTGATCCTCAAATAGTTAGCAATGTAAAAGGCCTGTCCCACTGAGGCATTTTTTTAGGCTACTACAGGCGACTAGGCTGTCGCCACATGGTTGCCGGGGTGTTGCTATGGTCGTGAGTAGTCTCCTCAGTCGCCCAAAGAATAATAGTGTTTTTCTGGTCGCCGTTGGATTTTGAAATATTCAAAACTTTTTGGCGACAGTCGGCGACAGTTGGCTTGACGCCAATGAGCGTAGCTTGACTTCTCCTGACGTAGGTGCGACGTAGGTTGTCACCAGGTGCCGTTGGTTGTCACCGGTGCTGACTTCGGTGATTTCCATTGGCGACTACCTACGTCAACCTACGTCAACCGGCGCCAGGTACCGGCGACTGAATTGTCTTCAGTTGTTGCCGACAGGGGGTCGTAGCTTGTCGCGGGTGGACGTAGGTTGTCGTGGGTGGACGTCCTAATGGGTCGCCAGTTGTCGGTAGCTTGCCGTAGCTTGACATCGACTAGGTGGTAGGTTGTTATCGACATTGTCATAGACATTGTCGTTGGGGGGGGTCCAGTCACCGGTTTTTCGGAGTGACCTGCTACCACTATGACAATCACCGGTAGTCGCTGAAAAAAATCGCCTAACAGGCGTATAAGTGCAACAATATTCCTGATTAGAGCATTTGGAGCATTGTGTGCATCTCTTGTTTGCCCCATTACAGGAAGGTTGTGGAGGCTTTGCAGACAACGCAGAAGAGGTTTACCAGAATGCTGCTTGGATTACAGTGTATTAGCTGTAATGAGAGGTTGGACTAACTTAGATTGTTTTCTCTGGAGCATTGGAGGTTGAGGGGAAAGCTGAGAGAAGGACATACAATTATGAGATGGATAGAGAGTGTTGACAGTCAGAACCTTTTCTCAGGGTGGAAATGTTAATGACTAGAGGGCATAGCTTTAAGGTGAGAGGGGCAACCCTTGAAGGAGATGTGTTGTGGGTCAAGTTTATCTTCATCCAGCATGGTGGATGCCTGGGATGTGCTACCAGGGGTGGTGGTGGTGGCAGATACAATAGTGGCATTTAAGAGGCTTATAGATAAGTACAGGGATCACAAGGTATGGAGGGATATGGATCATCACCAGGTAGAGATTAGTTTAACCTGACATCATATTCGGCACAAACAACGTGGGCTGAAGGGCCTGTTCCTGTGTTGTATTGTCGTAAAACACAGTTCACGGAAACCTAGGGAAAGAACAATGTACCTAGAGCTGCCTTACTGTGGATAACTAAATTTACAGAGTTCATCAAAATGCTGCAATGGCAATGTCAAACAATTGATAGTTGAACCTGATGTGGAAATGAACAGAGGAAAGGAGTTGAGTCGGAAAGAACAGCAGATGCTGCTTTAAATCAAAGATAGACACAAAATGTTGGAGTAACTCAGTGGGACAGGCAGCATCTCTGGAGAGAAGGAATGGGTGACGTTTTGGGTCAAGACCCTAGAGTCATAGAGTGATACAGTGTGGAAACAGGCCCTTTGGCCCAACTTGCCCACACCGGCCAACAATGTCCCAGCTACACTAGTCCTACTGTGGTGGGAGATTGCAACCTTCACGTGGTCCACCCTGTTTTGACTAATGCAATCAACCTGACGTGCAGAAAAAAATAGATCAAATTGAACAAGTTGACCTACAACTTTAGGCTGTGCACACCATACGCAAGAAAATGGCTGGTCCCACTTTCCTGCGCTTGGTCCATATCCCTCCAAAGCTAATGGCATGTTGGGCTTCATAACGAGAGGATTTATGTATAGGAGTAAAGAGTTCCTTCTGCAGTTGTACAGGGCCCTGGTGAGCCCACATCAAGAGTATTGTGTACAGTTTAGGTCTCCGAATTTGAGGAAGGACATCCCTGCTATTGAGGCAGTGCAGCGTAGGTTCACGAGGTTAATCCCCGAGATGGCGGGACTGTCATATGAGGAAAGATTGGAAAGACTGGGCTTGTATTCACTGGAATTTAGAAGGATGAGAGGGTATCTTATAGAAACATATAAAATTATAAAAGAACTGGACAAGCTAGATGCAGGGAAAAATGTTCCCAATGTTGGGGGAGTCCAGAACCAGGGGCCACAGTCTTAGAATAAAGGGGAGGCCATTTAAAACTGAGATGAGAAACAACCTTTTCACCCAGAGAGTTGTGAATTTGTGGAATTCTCTGCCACAGAACGCGGTGGAGGCCAATTCACTGGATGGATTTAAAAGAGAGTTAGATAGGGGCTAGCGGAATCATGAGATATGGGGAGAAGGCAGGCACGGTTTACTGATTGTGAGTGATCAGCCATGATCACAATGAATGGCAGTGCAGGCTCGAAGGGCCAAATGGCCGCCTCCTGCACCTATTCGCTATGTTTCTATGTTTCTGTTTCATACCTGTCCAATCCATGCAACTTGAGAAAGAAATTAATTGATCAAAATCCTTGTGTTAATCCTAACAAACCTGGCTGAGAAAGGCGTGCTGGATGAATGTGATAATTGTCACAAGGTCAGAAACAGGGCTAACTGTGCAGCGTTTAGCTCCACTCATACCTCCGCAGGTGGTGAACATAAAAGATTTGGACAACGGTCTGGCTTGCATTGATGAATGCTAAATAACATTAGTGGTACACAATGCCAGGCAGTGATTGAATCCAACATTATGATACAATACCACTTTATTTATCCCAGAGGGAAATAGGTCTGCCAGCAGTCAAAAGATACAGTTACAAGGCATATCCAGAAATCAAGCAACACTGCTGTTGATTAATTTCCTCTCCCGTCTCCTCTAACATCAACATGGCGGTCACCGATGTTCTTAACCGGACCACCACATAAATACAAGAGCAGGTTGGAGCTGTATTCGCAGTGAATGACTCTCACCCAGATTTTTTTAACCATTCGCAAGAAGTAAATTGGGAAATGCTGGAATTCACTCCACCTTTGTGGAATATGTAGCTGCAGTAACCACAAGCAGCTTAATGACACTTACAGTCCTTTTAAATCACACCCCATCCAACATCCTAAACATTCACATTCTCTACTGCTGGTCCACCATGGCTGCAGTTTAAACCTATCTATGGTTAGAGTTAGACACAAAAAGCTGGAGTAACTCAGCGGGTCAGACAGCAACTCTGGAGTAAAGGAATAGGTGACATTTTGGGACCAGACCCTTATTCAGGTCTCGACCCAAAACATAACCTGTTCATTTTCGCCAGAAATGCTGTCTGACCCAAGTTCAAGTTCAAGTTCAAGTGAGTTTATTGTCATGTGTCCCTGCATAGGACAATGAAATTCTTGCTTTGCTTCAGCACACAGAAAATAGTAGGCATTTACTACAAAACAGATAAATGTGTCCATATACCATGATATAAATATATACACACATGAATAAATAAACTGGTAAAGTGCAAATAACAGAAAGTGGTTATTAATAATCAGAGTTTTGGCCGAGCCAGGTTTAATAGCCTGATGGCTGTGGGGAAGTAGCTATTCCTGAACCTGGTTGTTGCAGTCTTCAGGCTCCTGTACCTTCTACCTGAAGGTAGCAGGGAGATGAGTGTGTGGCCAGGATGGTGTGGGTCTTTGATGATACTGCCAGCCCTTTTGAGGCAGCGACTGCGTTAAATCCCCTCGATGGAAGGAAGGTCAGAGCCGATGATGGACTGGGCAGCGTTTACTACTTTTTGTAGTCTTTTCCTCTCCAGGGCGCTCAAATTGCCGAACCAAGCCACGATGCAACCGGTCAGCATGCTCTCTACTGTGCACCTGTAGAAGTTAGAGAGAGTCTTCCTTGACAAACCGACTCTCCGTAATCTTCTCAGGAAGTAGAGGCGCTGATGAGCTTTTTTGATAATTGCATTAGTGTTCTCGGACCAGGAAAGATCTTCAGAGATGTGCGCGCCCAGGAATTTGAAGCTCTTGACCCTTCCAACCATCGA
Organism: Leucoraja erinaceus; assembly: GCF_028641065.1. Lineage (NCBI taxonomy): Eukaryota > Metazoa > Chordata > Chondrichthyes > Rajiformes > Rajidae > Leucoraja > Leucoraja erinaceus. The sequence continues at coordinate 33,410,223 of NC_073396.1, forward strand.
CCCGTTGATATAAATGGGGCTGTGGGTCCCCCTCCTACTCCTTCCAAAGTCCGCACTCAGTTCCTTGGTTTTGCTGGTGTTGAGGGTCAGGTTATTGCGCTGGCACCATATGGTGAGTCACTCCAGTTTTTTGTGTCCACTTTTGGTTGAAACCAACATCTGCTGTTTCTGCCTACACATAAAACATCTGTGGTAACTTTAACGAATCCAACTGAAAGACTGCTCCTTCACTGGGTGAGATATCACGTTCTGCCTATTCTTTCTTCATAGAGAAAATGATAAACAGGCATGATGAAATAACAATGATATAGTGTTAATATTTCATGAAAAAAAACATTTGTTATTCCCTTTTCCCATCTTACTCACCTTCACTGTTCACATCAGTGGACACTATCATTGCAGATAGAATGATTATATGTTACAAAGGGATCTTTGCTGTCAACTTCCTTCTATTGTTGTGTCCGCATTAATAAAAGAAACTGGGCAACCTTGCTCTACACTTGGTCCAGATGAAAAGAGCAAAAGTGACGTTGAAAGGCAGGGATTGATTCATCATTCATTCATCATCGTTGAAAATCGACGCAGTGGTGCTGGTTTCCGACGGGAACGGTGACGGACGCACCACACATCTCCGTCCTCCGGTTCCTGCGGACTTCCGCCGCTGGAAGTATAGGATTTTGGTGTGTGTGTGCTTTAACATTATTCCTTACAATGATGTGTACGACGGTGATCACAACTTCTACTGAAGTGTGGATGGCCGTTGGCTCTCTAGAAGCTCATCCGCCCTTTGACAGGTCTTGTTTTTGGTCCTGCTGGGGGTCCACAGCCCCCTCCTCACCTGGCAAATGGTCGGATAGTCGCCGACCATCCGACCATGAAGCAGGTAGCACGGGGTTACATGGTACCTATGGCGGGGGGAACTCCCCCTGACCTGACCACATACCCCACTTAATCTAGATCACTTCAAGTGAGGTTATGTTTAAGAAGGAACTGCAGATGCTGGACATATCGAAGGTAGATAAAAATGCTGGAGAAACTCAGCGGGTAGGGCAGCATCAATGGAGCGTTATACATTTTCCTTCACTCCATAGATGCTGCCTCACCCGCTGAGTTTCTCCAGCATTTTTATCTACCTTCAAGTGAGGTTTTAATACTGGAGAGGTAATCAGAATATAGTCCTAGCTTTGGAGTGGCATTTCTGTGCGTTGCTGGTTGGGAGGTTAGACACATTATAACAAAATTAATTGTGTAAAAAGGAGGTGCTCTATGTAAGTTAGGCAGGATTTTCTGGCCATCAGAACGCCTGACTACCAAACTCACCCCAGTGGAATCCACTCCACTTTTCTGTATACGTGCAGTTGCAATAACAACAAAAAGCTCAGCAACACGTAGGACTAAACTGGCCTTTTAAATCACACCTCACCCAAAATCCTAACCATTCTCTCTTTCCATCCCTGGTGCACCAACTACCGAAAATAACACATCACAAAAAACTCCAACAGCAAGGGTAATTAATCTGCAATCAAACCAGGCCGGCACAGTGGCGTAGTGGTAGAGCTACTGCCTTACAGGGCCAGAGACCCGGGTTCCATCCTGACAATGAGTGCTTTTCTGTACGGAGTTTGTATGTTCTCCCCGTGACCCACGTGGGTTTTCTCTGAGATCTTCGGTTTCCTCCCTGGAGGTATGTAGTTTAATTGGCTTGGTATAAAATGTAAATTGTCGCTAGTGTGTGTGAGATAGTGTTAGTGTGCAGGATCGCTGGTCGGTGCGGACTCGGAGGGCCGATGGGCCTGTTCCCCCGTTGTATCTCTAAACTAAACTAAACCTACGATATGCTTATGACCAATGTCTCTCGGAAGTATCTAACCCATGGCATTAAGGCGGTGCACCAGGTTATCAGTCCAATGCCTGATTTATGGTTACGATTATGAGCAATAACAAGCAAAGATCATAAAATCATAAACAAAACGCCCGTGCCTAAAAATTAAATTGCACACGTTAGAGTGATATTGATTTGTTGGTGAAATGAGCTGAAAAATGGTAGATGGAGTTTGATCCAGATAAATATGAGGGGATGCATTTTGGGAGCAAACGTGAGGCTGGGACACATAACCTGAATGGTAGGGAGACTGAGAAATTGCAGATGCTGGAATCTTGAGCAAAAACAGACTGCTGGAGGAACACAGGCAGAAACATCGTCTGTCTATTTCCGTCCACATGCCGACTCGTCTGCTGAGTTATTCCAGTAGTTGTTGTTTCGATCAGGGTTTTAGGGAGTGTTGCTGATCAGAGCAATCTTGGAGTACGAGTCCAGAGATGATTGAAGGTGATAGAACAAGTAGATGACGTGGTTGGATACTCGGCTTCATTAACCAGGTCATTGTATACTAAAGCAGAGAGGCTATGCTCCAACTTTGTCCAACTTTGGAGTACTCTGTGCAGTTCTACGTCCCCCACTTTACAAAGGTTTAGATAGCACTGGTGAGAGTGCCAGGGGATCACCAGAATATCGTCTGGAATGGAGTGTTTAAATTATGAGGAGAGACTAGAGAGACTAGGTTCAATGGTTCAATACTGCTTTATTGTCACATGTACATAGGTACACTGACATTCCTTTTTTACATATAGCTCTGTGGAAATGTTACCATGCCATGGGTTAGGCACAATATTTAAGTACAAGAGTGTAGCTATCGTATATTACATGGAGACAATACACAGGGGGCACCACTTTTCCAGCGCCATTTTGTACGATTCGTCCAAAGCTGTTAAAAATGTAGTCTTAACTAGGTCAGAAAGGCAGGTACAACAGACATGCAAACAGAAAAATACCAGTATGCATAATATAGTACCACGCATTATATTGTTCCAGTTTCAGAGAAAGTGCAGATATAATAAAGTGCTTGGTTTGCAATGGGGTGGGTTGGAAGAATGGGACTACAGCCTTGTTTTATTTCCCTACGTAACTTCCGCTTGTTTGACGAGGTCAAAATTACTTGGCAGCAAAAACAGGCAGAGGTTAAAAGGGGTCATGATCGAGGGGTATAGATAAGAAAGATTGTAGGAAACCTTTCCCCATATAAAACATATAATAAAAAAAACAAAGGACAGCTGTGGGATTGGGGGGAAGGATTCAGAGAGGATATGAAGGGTCTATCACTTTCACCCAGACATTGGTAAGTAGCTGGAATGAACTGCTCAAGAGTGAGGTTGATGTAGAGTGGATGCCAACATTTAAGGGGTCACTAGATAAGCACTTGAATCACTTAGGCAAAGATACTAATCCCATCTCCCAGGGCCAAGTACTGGGAGATGGGATTAGTATGAATGTGGGAGGCTGAATGACAGATTTCCATGTAATATGTCCCTATAACTCTAATAATGTTAGTAATACTTGAACTAAAATACTTCCTTGCCCTGCAATTTATCATTTGGCTAATATATTAATAAATGGTCCACTTTTAATCAAATAAGATGCAAGAAACAATGCAGGAGTTTAAAACTAGCAATAATCCTTGATGACCAGAGAATTGGACTCCAGTAATTCTTTGCAATACTTAAGGGGCTGTCCCATTGTGACAACCTAATTGGCGAGTTTAGAAGAGTTTAGGAGAGTTTGAAAAAGTGTCATGTTGAAGACCTTCTTCGACTATGTAGAAGATCTCCTTCGACCTCCCTTCCACCATGTTGAAGACTATCTACGACTACCTTCGATTACATTTGACTATCCTCGATTACTTACGAATACATGCCAACCTATTACCACCTACTTCGACTAAACCTACGAGTAAAAAAAGTATTAATTTTTTCCATCGCAAACTTTTTTTACTCGCGAGCATTTTTCAGCATGTTGAAAAATACGCCGCAACCTAGCTGAGGCCTCGAATACGCGGGGACTACTCTTGAGCATGAAGGAGAGTTACAAAGACCTCCTAGGACCTCGTGTCGACCATGTTGCGAGTATGAGTCGTGGGCAAACTCTTCTAAACTCGCTAATTAGGTCGCCGCAGTGGGACAGCCCGTTTAGCATACTAATGGGCCTGTCTCACTTACGCAACTTTCTTGGCGATTGCCGGCACCTGTCATAGGTCGTTGCAGGTTGCTGAAAATTTTCAACATGTTGAAAATCCAGCGGCGACCAGAACAAGGTACGACTCTTTGGGTGACTACTCACGATCATACAGGCTTCACCCCGCGACATGTCGCCAGGGTGTCGCCTGTATGGTCGTGAGTAGTCTCCTCAGGGCGTAGTGTCTTTCTGGTCGCCGCTGAATTTTCAACTTGGTGAAAATTTTCGGCGACCTGCAACGACCTATGACTGGTGCCGGCAGTCGCCAAGAAAGTCGCGTATAAGCTACAGGCCCATATCTTTCCAGTTCAGAAGAAGGGTTCCGACCCAAAATGACATCTATTCCTTTTCTCAAGAGATGCTGCCTGACACGCTGAGTTACTCCAGCATTTTGTGTCTATCTTCATCATATACTGTACATGAGGTTGGGCTCAAAATGAGCTCATCATCTTCACATAGACACAGAATACTGGAGTAACTCAGCGAGACAGGCAGCATCTCTGGAGAGAAGGACTGGGTGACATTTCGGGTCGAGACCTTTCCTCTTGACCCAAAACGTCACCCATGAGTCTGAAGAAGGGTCTCGACTTGAAACGTCACCCATTACTTTTGTCCAGAGATGCTGCCTGAGTTACCCCAGCATTTTGTGCCTATCTTCGGTTTAACCCCGCATCTGCGGTTCCTTCTTACTCATCTCATCATCATGCACACCATGTCTAGTTTTCCCTATTTTTTCTCTTCTAGTTTAATTTTATTCTGCATATATAAACCTAACTCTTTCCCTGACTGAGCCAGGAGGTGCTTTGTTTGCACTTCAAGTTATTCAAATCATCAAGGTGTGAGTGTGAGATTCCTGTGGGGAAACTGGATCTATCATGGAGGCATATTAACTTGGGCGGCAGTGTACAGTGGACTAAATCTCATCATCTCTCTTAGATGTAAAGATACAAACAGTAACGGTGCTGGGCCCATTACTGTTTGTCATCTACATCAATGATCTGGTTGAGAATATACGGGGCAAGATTAGCAAAAGTTAGTGCACTATTTTGCAGATAGTGAAGAAGGTTGTGAAAGATTGCAGCAGGATCTGGATCGATTGGTCAGGTGGGTCGGAGGAATGGTTGATGGAATTTAATACAGAGAAGTGTGAGGTGTTGCATTTTGGTATGTTGAACAAGGGCAGGACCTGCACAGTAAATGGTAGGCCTCTGGATAGTGTTGTAGAGCAGAGGGATCTAGGAGTACAGGTGCATGGTTCCTTGAAGGTCGAGTTGCAGGTAGATAAGGTTGTCAAATTGTATTGAGTATTGAGTATAGAGGTTGGGAGGTCATGTTGCAGTTGTATAAGACATTGGTGAGACCGCATTTAGAATATTGTGTTCAGTTCTGGGCACCATGTTATAGAAAATATATTGTCACGCTTGAAAGGGTTCAGAAAAGATTTACAAGGATGTTGCCAGGACTAGAGGGTGTGAGCTAGGAAGGGGTTGAGTAGCTGGGTCTCTATTCCATGGAGCTTAGGAGGATTGGGTAGATGCACAGAGTCTTTTACCCAGAGTAGGGGAATTGAAGACCAGAGGACATAGGTTCAAGTTGAAGGGGAAAAGATTTAATAGGAATCCGAGGGGTAACATTTTCACCCCTTTTCACACACATTTTCACACACATGGAACAAGCTGCCAGAGGAGGTAGTAGAGGCTGGGACTATCCCATCGTTTAAGAAACAGTTGGCCAGGTACATGGATAGGACAAGTTTGGAGGGATATGGACAAGGCGCAGGCAAGTGGGACTGGTGTAGCTGGGACAATTTTGGCCGGTGTGGGCGAGTTGGGCCGAAGGGCCTGTTTCCACACTGTATCACTCTCTATGATTCATTTCAATTGAAATCAATTCATCAACCCCTTACAAAAGAGTCAGAGCCCTTTCTCAAGTCCTGCAAGGTATAACTTATGAATAAAATGCCAGCTTACAAATCACGGTGTAAATAATTGATGCAAATCTCAGTATGCACCTTTTGGTAGCAATTTTTTTAGACTTTGGGTGCTCTGGGCTCCTTGCACATGTGGAAACTGAATTGTGGTGTAAGAATGTAGCAGTACACATATGCCCAGTTGCATGATGTTAACTGAGAGTTAGTTTCACAGATTTATGTAAAACACACATAAAAGGATCTTGTATGAGGTAGAGTGAGCAGGAACTTGACATGTCTGAAGCTTTTGTTGTTTACAGACAGCATGGGCTGCGATCAAAGTGATGGTTTCTGACATTGGATCCAGAGAGAGTTTCTCCCAATACAGTCAAAGATAATGTACCTTGTTAGAGGGTCAGAGAGGAACCAAGTTAAACCACGAGGTAAGTTAATTGAAGATAGACACAAAAAGCTGGAGTAACTCAGCGGGACAGGCAGCGTCTCTGGAGAGAAGGAATGGGTGATGTTTCTGGTTGAGACGCTTCTTCAGACTCAAGTAGTCTTTGAGCCTGAAGAAAGGCCTCGACCCGAAACATCACCCATTCCTTCTCTCCAGAGATGCTGCCTGTCCCGCTGACTTACTCCAGCATTTTGTGTCTATCCTAACCCAGCATCTGCAGTTCCTTCCTGCACAATAATAAACTAGCATGTATGAACAAGCTCATGTTACTCATTTTAAAATAAGTATGGCCTAGATTTTCATGAATGGGATGAAATGTCATTAATGGGTGATAATTATGCATCTGTCACCATGGTTCACGCTCACCTCTGAGTCAGTGGTTGTGGGTTTGCTCGCGTCAGAGAGTTGAGCACAAGGATCCTAGTTGAATGACACTCCAGCTGCACAGCTGGAGAAGGAGCATCATGTTAACGGAGCTCCTACCTACTCTCGCAAATGAATGTTAAAGGTTCCTCTGCACTCATTCAAAGAAGCGAAGGGGAGTTATCCCTGGAGTTCTGGCAATGTCCACCCTTCCTCAGTATCACGGATTACCTGGTCGTGACCATGATACTGTTTGTGGGAGCTAACGTTGTCCAAATTCATCACCACATTTCCTCATATCAGGGATGTCTCAGAAAGCTGCTTATTAAACACCATAATCCAACACAGGTCTTGCAATGTTTGGGTATACACTGCTTTTATCCCTCTTCTTGGCTACTAGTGCATTCATGTTCTTGGGCAAGACTTCTCAGGAATAATTTTAACTGGGAAAACGGGAGGAGCAAAGATGAAGGTTTGGATGGTTCTAAGATGTCTTGATCTCTGCAATACAAATCCCAAGGGATTTTATCTGTGGGGAGGTTCAATACAGATCTCACCACCCTCCATACGAACCCAAACGTGGCAATTTGCTGGTAACATATCTGGCTTGATGAGATGCAACCAGGGATACAGAGGGGATGAGAAGATGGCAAAATGGGGTGGGTATTGATTTGCTGAATTTGGTGTGAACTGGTTGTTAATGTCCTCATAATAAGATTTTACTGGATTGTATGCAAAGCAAAGAAATTCACGGCATCGCGGTAACCTCTGCCAATAACAGTACGGCATTATGGACCACCGTGGCGCTAATGGCAGGTAATCGTATTACCATGGGTACTCGGGAGAAAATCAAACAGGTTTGAATTTGGGAGAGTGACTTGTCACTTTGGTTGAAATAATAACATTTTATGAAACCTAGTGGTCAGTGCAATAACCAAGCTGAACTCTTGCGGCTCAGCGTGGGAACTCCTGCGAACGGTCCGCCCCGACCTGGATAGAGTGAATCTCAGCCAGTTGGCTATTTAGCATACACCGGAAATGGAGGACTAGCTAACAAGCATTTCATTAATGTCAGTGCACTCTTTTTGTCTGAAAGCATTTTCCAACTGGAGGAACTCCTTGGGCCAGGCAGCATCTACGGAGGGAAATTGACAGGCGAGCCTTTCCCCTCAGGCTGCCTTATCTCTCTACCCCCCCAACTCCCACCCCCACACACAAATGCTGGAGAAACTCAGCGGGTGCAGCAGCATCTACGGAACGAAGGAAATAGGCAAAGGTTTCGGCCCGAAAAGTTGCCTATTTCTTGTGTATAGATTTCGGAAGGAACAGCAGATGCCGGTTTTCTGAGAATTAGTTCGACGGCATGGCAGCATCTTTGAGGAGAAGGAATGGGTGACATTTCGGGTTGAGACCCTTCTGATATGCTGCTTGTCCCGCTGAGCTACGTGTTGTGTCTATCTTCGTTTTAATCCAGCATTTGCAGTTGTGAGAGGGCCGAACCCGATTGAAAGAGAGATCAGGCTGGGCGAGAGAAATCATTAAATGAATTAAATAACTAGCACCTGTGATCGTATCTACAGGATTGTACAGGCTAGATGGAGGAAGAATGTTCCCGATGATTGGGGGAGTCCAGAACCAGGGTCCCACTTTTACAGTCTAATGCGTGAGGGGAACTCTTTAATTACAGCGGGAAACCTTCAGTTTCCCAGGGGGTCGGGACAGGACTGGAGTTGGGAGGGGAAAGGTGGGGGAGTCCCCACTACCACGAGGGAGAGGAGGGGGGTGTTTGCCTGGGGTGTCTTCATTTACTGGCGGGGATTCAACCACGGTTCCAGACCTCGTAAGATTTCGCACCCCACCCAGATTACAGGTGTCCGACAGTCGATCTGCTGCTCTCATTCCCTATCCCCTGAGGCATGAATGGGTCCAGCTCAAAAATATCAAATTGTTATCACTCTGGTGGAAAATCTATAGGCGACCCATTGGTGGGCAGGAGCCTTAGAAGAATGGATAGATAGACCCCCCCCCCAACTGGCTACCCACACACGCGGATGACTGGAGAACTTCGCGGGTGACCGCAGACTTCTGTGGTACAAGAGATGTAATTGGGATAGAATTAGTTTTTTGTGTATCCAAGAGGAATAATTGTGGATAATCCAACGAGAGGATGGGCCACACTGGACCTGGTGTTGGGAAACGAGCCTGGCCAGGTGGCTGGCATTTCAGTGGGAGATCACTTTGGGAACAGTGATCACAACTCCTCATGTATTAAAATAGTTATGAATAATGATAAGCCTGGGTCTTGGGGGAAGGTACTAAATTGGAGTAAGGCAGATTACAATGTTATTAGGTAAGAGATAGGGAAAGTAAATTGGGAATAACTGTCTGTGCGAGTCATTTAAAGCCAGGCTGCTTAGACCTCAGTACCAGCAGGCTCGGAGTTTGGCAGAACCGGGAACCCGCCCAAAGTCTCATCAGTTTGCGTAAGCGGGAGGGAGCTGGAGATAACGGACGTGAGGAGCAGGGACCGGTAGTGGGATGAGCTGGGGTAATGACTCCGGCTTCTTCATGGTTGGCTGCAGAAGGTGCCCCGGGACACCAAGACGGCGGGGGAGGGGGGAGGGGGGAGGGGGGACAAGAAAGAGGGTGTCGGTTCACAGGAACTGCTCCAGTGCATCGAGTTGACCGGACTTTGGACTTTGAATAATCCGGGAGGCAAGTCAAAAATGGCATCGCCCGCTAAGCAACAGGGTTGGATGACATTAATTTCTCCAATATTGACCGGGACTTCTGTGGTACAAGAGATGTAGTTGGGATAGAATTAGTTTTTATATTGTGTGATGATCCAACGAGAGGATGTGCCACACTAGACCCGGCCAGGTGGCTGGGGTAATCATTTGGGAACAGTGGGTGTAATACATGCAAAGAAGAATTTCACTGCGCAGTTGAATCTGTGACAAATAAATAAAACACGACAGCACTACGTTCTATTCTCAGTTTCACCCAGGTTGAGTTGCACACAGGATGCACATTGCTTGAAACATATGCTTAAGGAATGAATCAAGCATATTTACATAGTCCACTATGTGCCAGAATACTAATCTGGGGAGAGTCATAGTCATTATGATTAACAGCATGGAAACAGCACCATTGGCTCACCTTATCCTGTACATTCCAATAAAGATGCTCATCCCATTTGCCTGCATTTAGCCCACAGACCTCAACCCTTCCTATCCACATATCCATCCAAATATCTTTTACATGTGTTTACTTGTATCTGATTCTAGAACTTCCTTTGGAGACTCAATACAGATTATGACTACCCTGAGGTACCTTGTAATTCTCTCCTCTCTCACTGTAAGCCGGTGCACTATAGTTTTAGAATCTTCTACCCTGGGAAAAAGCATGTTCAATTTGTCCATATCCACCATGATCATATACACCTCAATCAGATCACCCCTCAGCCTCCTATGCTCCAAAGAAAAAAGTGCTGGCCTAACTAACCTCTCCTGATAACTCAAGCCCACAAGGTCAGGTTACAGGGCGGCACGGTGGCGCAGCGGTAGAGTTGCTGCCTTACATCGCCAGAGACCCGGGTTCGATCCTGACAATGGGTGCTGTCTGTGTGGAGTATGTACGTTCTCCCTGTTTTCCCCGGGATCGCCGGATTCCTCCCGCACTCTAAAGACATACAGGTTTGTAGGCTAACTAGCTTTGGTTAAATTGTAAATTGTCCCTATTGTCCTCTTGCTGGTCGGCACATATTCGGTGGGCCGAAGGGCCTGTGTCTGTGCTGTATCAGTGAACTAAACTAAACATCCTGGTGAACCCCTCCTGCGTCTTTTCCATCTTCCTGACATTGTTCCTATAGCTGGGAGACCAGAGGTGAACACAACACTCCAAGTGTGGTCTCACGAACAACTTGTACAGCTGCATCACCATGAGCTGCATCTCCATGGTCTTGCAACCATGCCTGTTTGACATTTTTACGATCCACACCACTCTTTTCTCAGCCATATCTGACTTCAGTGAGACGTCACAGATTGGAGCTCAAATCAACAACTATTTGTTGGGGGTAAAACATAATGTGGTGATGCTGTAGAAATTCCCACAAACCAAATATATATCACACAGAGCTAAATATAACCCAAACTCTGCAATTGTAATACATTTGTGTCCCAAATCCTGATTTTTAGCCATCGTAATTATTACCTATTCTGAAGAAAATTATAGTAAAGGCTTTATAATGACAATTCTATTATTTAAAAATAAAACTCCCTGGAAGGGCTCAGAATCAGCAAAGGCTGATAAATACCTAAACATAATGCGTACTTAGACTGGGCAAATAATCTACCATTCAACTAGATAAGACTCCAACTGCTAAAATGATTATTCTTCCTCTCCAGTGTCAGAACAATAGAGTTCCAGTTCAAAATGTATTCTCCTGTCTGAAGATTAAAAGGCAGACTTTATTTAATGCTGACCCCACTAACTTAGCTTAGTTCTACCAAAGCATCTTAAATCAATAGAGCTTTAAAATATAAGGGGAACAATGCAGGGGTAGGTCAAACAGATCCTTAAGACTTCCCTGCCCTTCAATATTATATTGGATGCCATCCCTCTAGTCTATACTCTCACTCCGCCTCTATATTACTTGACAGCATGCAAATATCTATTGTCATCATTCTTTATTATAATAACTGATCCAAAGCCCTCTGGTGTAGAGAATTATTAAAATGCATAATCCTCTGGGTAGAGACATTTTTTTCATCTTAGTTCTAAATGGACAATCTTTAGACTTTGGAGATACAGTGCAGAAACAGGCCCTTCAGCCTACTGACCAGTGATCACCCTCACACACTAAAGGGCCTGTCCCACTGTACGAGGTAATTCAAGAGCTCTCACGAGTTTAAAAAAAAAATCAAGCTCGTGGTAAGCACGTAGAATGTACGTAGCGGCTACGCCGGAGCTCGGGACGTCTCTTAGCGGCTCGTAACGCTAACGGCTGGTACTCGGGAAACGCGGCAAGCTCGTGAAGATTTTTCATGTTGAAAAATGTCCACGAGAGCCCCGAGTACCTACGAGCAGCTATTGCCGTAATTCTCCGAGTTCGAATCAGGGGAAACTCGGGAGAACTCTTGAATTAGCTCGTACAGTGGGACAGCCCCATAACACTATCCAACACACTAGGGACATTTTAACCGAATTTACCTACAAAATTATATGTCTTTGGAGTGTGGGAGGAAACCGGAGCACCCGGAGAAAACCCATGCGGTCACAGAGAGAATGTGCAAATTCTGTATAGACAGCACCTGTAGTCAGAATTGATCCTGGGTTTCTGGCGCTGTAAGGCAGCATCTCTACCGCTACACACTGTGCCGTCCCATGAGTTTATTCTGAGACTCTGGCTTGAAATGAGAGTTCTACCAGGTGATGGTTAATCCAGCAACATTTCCCCATGGAAACATAGTCAAAATAGGGTTGAACAGATTGCCTTCCTTATTGAATCAAAGCCAACATGCTTCCTATGAATTTCCCAGAGAGAGCAACTACCTGGTTATTGCTGATAATGCTTGAAATCTGAGTGGATGAAGGCCAGCATAAATCACTGCATGGCACAGACATTTTAAAGGCTGTAAAGCCATCAGAATTCAGATTTGCATTGACCACTTTTGGTAAAGTGGTTTTGATTTAATGTGGCTTTGGGATATTCTTTAAATTGCATTTTTTTAAACATGTATCTTATTTTCTTCAGAAGTGAGTGGATTCTTCAATACAGACCTCATGTCAGCTGTGTTTATTATTCGTTTGGTTTCCTTGGAAACTCAAAGTATTGTTTTGCATTTGCACAAATGTGACCAGATTTTTATTTTTGTTCTTTGTACATGAGATGAAGCCTGATAGCACAATGTCTCAGCCTCTCTTATGGGGGAGCTTTGAGACTGGGTGTAATTCTACGTTTAGCACTGCATCAAGTTTTTATAATAATCATTTTTTGTAATTGATTACCAATATTCATAAACTTGCGAGCTCAAAAGAAATGAGTGATCTGCGGAATAAGGAGTTCCCGAAGATCTCTCTGTTCCTGTTGTGTATCTCGCAATGTGTCAGCTTCATCACCGGCACGTCCTGGTTTTAGCTGTCAAGATGCTAAGCCCTGGGCCTCACTCCCCAAGCTACTTTATTCCCCACCTTCTCTTGTAATCATTTAGCATTTGGACTGGAATCTCAGTGCTCTAACATGTTCCTGTTCTGAAACATCACCTATCCTTGTTCTTCAGAAATCCTGTCTGACCCGCTGAGTTACTCCAACACTTTGTGTCTTTTTTTTGTGTTGTAAACCAGCATCTGCAGTTCCTTGTTTCTACATTTCCCCAAAGGTTACAGCATCTCCCTTAATTCGATAAGCACATTCATGAAATCAAACAAAAGGTCAAAAAGCTTGTTAACAATGACACCCATAAATCTGGCAATTGTTGATCCGACGAGAGATACAAAATACTGGAGTAACTCAGCGGGACAGGCAGGGTCGGGACCCTTCTTGAGGCTGAGAGTCAGTGGAGAGGAAGGTATCTTTACACATGGAAGGATAAGGTGTGTAAAACGAGAGATCAAAGGGGACAAAGTTGAAGGAAAATGTAGAATCGTTCATTGTTGGCTGAGGGGAAGGTGACAACGAGGCGTACAATCAGTAAAATTAATCAGATGGACAGTCAAACTAGTCCGAGAGTTAGGATGGGGAGGGATGGAGAGAGAGGGCAGACAAGGGTTATTTGAAGTTAGAGAAGTCAATGTTCATGCCAGCTGTAAGCTGCCCAAGTAAAATATGAGATGCTGTTCGTCCAATTTGCGCTGGGCCTCACTCTGACAGTGGAGGAGGCCCAGGACAGAAAGGTCAGAATGGGAGAATTGTTAAAGTGCTTAGCAACGTGGACTATCCTGTTCTCCTGTTCTGTTCAGTGTTCACCCTTTCAAATTGTGTGTGTCTCCTATTGCAAATGTAACTTATTTCAATGCAATGCAATTGAGATTGTGCTCAAATGTGTTATATTTGAATGCACGAGGTATAAGGAACAAAGTGGATGAGCTTGTTGCCCAGTTAGAAATTGGTAGGTATGATGATGTGGGCATTCCGGATACGTGGATGAAAGAGGATCGGAGCTGGGAGATGAATATCCAAGGTCACACATCCAAGTGAAAAGACAGACAGACAGGTGGGCAGACGAGGTGGCGTAGCTCTGCTTGCAAGGAGTGAAAATCAGTCCTCAGCAAGGGACAACACAGGATGAGAAGATGTCGAATGCTTGTGGGTAGAGCTAAGAAACTGCAAGGGGAAGAATTCCCTGATGGGAGTTATTTACAGAGCCCCTAAATAGAAGTTAGTATAGAGGGTACAAATTACATCAGGAGATACAATTGCCATGTAGGAAAAGCAATGTTACGGTGGTGATCGGGGATTTCAATTTGCAGGTAGACTTGGAAAATCAGGTTGATACTGAACCACATGAGAGGGAATTTGTAGAGTGCCGCCTAGGAGATTGTTTCTTAGAGCAGCTTGTAGTCGAACATAGCAGTGAAAAGGCAACTCTAGATTTAGTATTGTGTAATTAACCAGATTGTATTAGGGAGCTTAAGGTAAAGGAACCACTTGGAGGCAGTGACCATAATATGATAAAATTCAACCTGCAATTTGAGAGGGAGAAGGTAAAATCAGATATGTTGGTATTACTCTTGAGCAAAGGTGATCACAGAGGCATGAGGGAGGAGCTGGAAAGGGACCCTAGCAGGAATGACGGTGGAACGGAAATGGCAAGTATTTCTGAGAATAATTTGGAAGATACAGTATCTTTTCATTTCAACGAGGAAGAAAGATTCTAATGGAAGAATGCTGACAAGGGAAGTCAAAGGCAGCATAAAACTAAAAGAGAAAGCACTTAACATTGCAAAGATTAGTGGGAAGCCAGAGAATTGGGAAGCTTTTAAAAAACAACAGAAGGTAACCAAATAGGCAATGTGGGGAGAAATGATGAAATATGAAAGTAAGCTAGGCAATGATGTAAAAGAGGATAGCAAAGTTTCTTCAGATGCGTAAAGGGGGTGAAAGAGGCAAGAGTAGACATTGTACCACTGGAAAATGATGCAGGATAAGTGATAATGGGGAATTAAAAAAAATGGCAGAGGAGTTGAATAACTTGTTTGTATCAGTCTTCACAGTGGAAGACACCAGCAACGTGCCTGAAATTCAAGATAGTCAGAGGGTGGAAGTTAGTGGAGTGGCTATTACTAGGGAGAAGGTGCTTTGGAAACTGAAAGGTCTGAAGGTGGTTAAGTCACTTGGGCCAGGTGGACTGCACCCTAGGGTTCTAAAAGGTGCAGCTTCAGAGATTGTGGAGGTTTTAGTTTAGTTTAGTTTAGAGAAACAGTGTGAAAACAGGCCCCTCGGCTGACAGGGCCGCGCCGACCAGCACCCCCCGCATATTAACGCTATCCTACATGCACTGGGGACAATTCTTACATTTACCAAGCCAATTTACATACACACCTATACGACTTGGGAGTGTGGGAGGAAACCGAAGGTCTCGGAGAAAACCCACGCGGCCATGTGGAGAACGTACAAACTCCGTACAGACAGTACCCGTAGTGATCTTTCAAGAATTACGAGAGTTAGGAGGGGTTCAAGATGATTGGAAAATGGCAACTATTACTCCGTTGTTCAAGGAGGGAGCAAAGCAGCAGTGGAAATTATAGGCCCATTAGCCTGACTACAGTGGTAGGGAAGATTCAAAATAATATTTATAAATAAATAAAACAAAACAGAACCCACCACCATAATACAAGACAAACAAATATACTAAATAAACTATTGTACAACTATGTTACAATCCTTATTGAGGATGCATTCAACTCCCCGCGGTGATCAGCAGGCCCGGAAATCCCCCAGGGAGCCCGTGGACAGCAAGTAGTCCCTTTCTAACACTACCCGGGCATGGACGTAACTCTGGAAAAGGGGCAGGCAACTGGCTCGGGCCGAGCCCTCTTCTGCCTGGCACCGTGACACGCAGATGGACATCTTGGCCAGGCCCAGGAGAAACCCAACCAGGACATACTCAGCCCTACCCTCTCCCCTACGCACAGGGTGTCCAAAGATGAGGATGGTGGGTGAAAATGCAGCCAGGAGGCAAGGAACAGCCCCTTTAGATAATGGAACAGGGGCATGGTAACCAGTTTTTTTTTTTTTTTAACAACAAAATTTATTCAATTATTAAAAATAATATTTACACTACAATAAAACAAACCAGAACCCACCACAATAATACAATACAAACATGTATCCGTAATAAACTACTATACAACTATGATACAATCCTTATTTAGGATACATTCAACACCCTGTGGAGCCCAGCGGTCCCTGAACTCCCTCAGGGTGCCCACAGACAGGGCGTATTCCCTTTCTAATCCCACCCGGGCACGGACGTAACCCCGGAAAAGGGGCAGGCAGCTGGCTCGGGTAGAGCCCTCCACCGTCTGGCGCCGTGACTCGCGGATGGCCAGCTTGGCCAGGCCCAGGAGCAACTCAACCAGAACATCTTCAGCCCTACCCTCTCCCCTACGCACAGGGTGTCCAAAGATGAGGATGGTGGGTGAAAATGCAGCCAGAAGGCAAGGAGCAGCCCCTTTAGATAATGGAACAGGGGCATGGTAACCAGTTTGGAAGGGATGATGGTATTTAGCGCCGAGCTGTAGTCTATAAACAACGGGCTGACGGAAGTGTTTTTGTTGTTCAAGTGGTCCATTGCAGAGTGAGGAGCCAGTGAGATTGCATCCTCGACCTGTTGTGATGGGAGGCAAACTGCAGTGGGTCGAGGTTCTTGTTGAGGTAGGAGTTGATATGCACCATAACCAACCTCTCAAAGCACTTCATCACTATGGACGTTAATGCCACCTATCGATAGTCGTTGAGGCACGTCATCTTACTCTTCTTGGGCACCAGTACTATTGATGCCTTCTTGAAAGAAGGTGGGAACCTCAGACCTCAATAGTGAGAGGTTGAAAATTTCCGCAAAAACTACAGCCAGTTGGTCTGCACAGGTTTTAAGAACTCAACCGGGTATGCCATCAGGTCCAGGCGCTCTCTGAGGGTTCACCCCCTTGAAGGATCTTCTGACGTCGGCCTCTGTGACTGTGACTGTAATACCCTCAGGGCGAATGGACATCAGTGTTCTCCCTATCAAAGAGTGTGTAGAACACATTGAGCTCGTCAGGGAGTGATGCTTCGCTGTCACTTGAGCTGCCTCCTGATTTCACCGTGTAGGATGTGATGTCATTCAAGTCCCGCCACAGTTGCCGAACATCCGACCCATCCTCCAGCTTTGAGCGGAAGTTCCTTTTCGCCTTTTGATGGCTCATCAAGGTCGTACATATTTGGATTTCTTACAGACTTCTGTGTCACCAGACCTGAATGCCTGGGATCTGATCTTCAGAAGAATGCGGATCTCCTGGTTCAGCCAAGGTTTCTGGTTAGGAAACACATGGATGGTTTTTGTAGGAACACTGTCCTACACACATTTCCTTAGGAAGTCTGTAACGACTGTGGCGAATTCATTCAGATCCGTTGCCGAGTCCTTGAACATTGCCCAGTCTACAGACTCCAAGCAGTTCCTGTAGTTGTTTCTCTGCCTCCTCAGACCAGCTCTGTGCAATCCTCACCTCTGGGGGTGCGCACTTCAGTTGCTGCCTATGTGCAGGAAGAAGCACCACAGCTGAATGGTCAGATTTGTGTGAGGGCGAGGGATAGAGCGATAGACATCCTTGATGGTCGTTTAGCAGTGGCCAAGGGTGTTTAATCCTCTGGTGCTCCAGGCGACATGTTGGTGGTAGTTTGGGAGTGATTCTTTCAGGTTGGCTTTGTTGAAGTCCCCGGCTATGGTAGTAAAGGCTTCGGGGTACACTGACTGGTGCTTGTTGACCACGGCGTGCAGCTCCTCCAATGCTAGATGGACATCTGCCTGGGGTGGGATGTAGACCGTGGTCAGGATGATGGAGTTGAATTCCCTCGGGAGATAGAAGGGGTGGCACTTCACCGCCAGATGTTCCAGGTGTGGAGAGCAGGAGTTAGACAGAACTGCACTGATATCAAAGGTATCAAAGGTATTTTATTAGTCACATTCACATACACCTAGGTGTAGTGAAGTGAAATGCTTTTTGCCATTTTGCAGCACACAAAAAAAGAATACAGACATAACACCAATGAGAGTCTTAAACACATAGAACATCCCCCCACAATGGCTCCCACCATGAGGGAAGGCACAAAGTCCAGTCCCCAACCCCAGTTCACCCATAGTCGGGCCCATTGAGGCCTCCACAGTTGCCTCTACGGAGGTCCGATGTTCCTGGCCGTTCTCGCCGGGTGATGTTGCTCCGGCGTCGGGAGAGCCCTCCCAGCGGCCTGGGAACCCTGGAACGGCCGCCTCCGCACTGGAGGCCGCGGCTTCCGAAGCCGACAAGGCCGCGCCGGTTGGAGCTCCACAACTGGCGATCTCGTCGCGAGATCCCAGGTTCCCGGTGTAAAGTCAGCGCCGCCCCCCGCAGCTGGTCGCCCCACAGTCCCGCAGCTCCGCGATGTTTTACCCGGCTGTCTCAGCTCACCGGAGCTCCAGCGCGGCGACCCAGGCAAGGCATCGCCCGCTCTGCGATAGCGCTCCAGCGCTGTGCCGCCGCCGAAACCCGTGGTTCTGGGCGGTCCCCGACAGGAAACGCCGCTCCAGGCCCGCTGGTAGGCCGTGAGGACGGGTCAAAGCTGCAGCCCGGAGAAAAGCCGCCTCTCCGACCAGGTAGGGACCCTGAAAGGTAGTTTCCCCCCCACCCCCCACATAAAAACGTCTAGACCTCCAACAAAACACTTTAACTAACTTAAAATAAAAATAAAAAGATGAAGGGACAGACAGCTGCTGGCTGGGCAGCCGTGCACAGGACAGCGCCCCCTACGGTCAGACTGCATTTCATTTCAATTCAATTCAATTCAACTTTATTGTCATTGCACAAATACGCGTACAGGTTCAACGAAATGCAGTTTAGCGTCTGGTCATAGTGCAAGATAGTAGAAATTAAAATAGAAATACAAAATAAAAATACAAATAAAAATAAAAATATGGTTGACAATGTGTGGACTGTGGATGAATTAAACTGGTACATAGGTAATAAATGTATACAAATGTATACAAATGGGAGAGTCTAAAGATAGCTAGCGACGGGACTCCGAGTTCAGCAGTGTAATGGTGTTATTGAAAAAGCTGTGCCTCAGCCTGCTTGTGCGAGACCTGAGGCTCCTGTACCGCCTCCCTGATAGGAGGAGGGCAAATAGTACATGGTTAGGGTGAGAGGGGTCCTTGATGATTTTCCCGGCCCGTCTCAGACACCGTTTGCGGTGGAGGGCATCCATGGCAGGGAGCGGGGCTTTGGGGAAAATTTGGGGAATTGTGAGCAGTTATGGGCTCCATATCTGAGGAAGAAAGCGCTGGCGTTGGAGAGGGTCCAGAGGAGGTTACGAGAATGATCCCAGGAGTGAGTGGGTTGACATATGATGAGCGTTTGACGGCACTGGGCCTGTACTCACTAAGTTTTGAAGGATGAGGGGGTCCCTCATTGAAACATACTGAATAGTGAAAGGCTTGGATAGAGTGGATGTGGAGAGGATGTTTCTACTATTGAGAGAGTTGAAGACCAGAAGCCATAGTTTCAAAATAAAAGACAATACCTTTAGAAAGGAGATGAGGAAGAATCTCTTTAGCCATAGGAAGGTGATTCTGTGGAATTAATTGCCACAGAAGGCTGTGGAGGCCAAGTCAATGAATATTTTTAAGGTGGAGATTGATAAGTTCTTGATTAGTTAGCTTGTCAAGGGTTATGAGGAGAAAGCAGGAGAAGGGGGTTGAGAGGGAAAGATAGATCAGCCATGATTGCATGGCAGAGTAGACTATATGGGCCAAATGGCCTAAATCTGCTCCTACAAGACCTGTTGCTGTGTAAGTCACCATGGTAAGACGTCCGGCTTTCTTTGCTCTTCTAACTGACCATGGGGCTGTCTATGAATTTGATTCTGCAACTCTGCTTGGGTCTGCGCATGGCTAACTTAACATGTGTGGAAAGGAACTGCAGATGCTGGTTTAAACCGAAGATAGACACAGAATGCTGGAGTAACTCGGCGTCAGACAGCATCTCTGGAGAAAAGGACTAGGTGACGTTTCGGGTTGAGACTCTTCTTCAGAACGCTTCCTCGTGATTAGTATTGTTGTTTGGGTGGGATATCAGCCATTAAGCCCAGGAATTAAAGTAACCACTACCCCAAGGCAAAAGTCAAGAGTGTTTTATTGTCATGTGTCCCAGATAGGACAATGGCATCCTTGCTGCAGCACAACAGAATATGTAAACATATTTTTGGGGAGTAGGGGGCGCTGCAGTGGCAGCAGCCTGTCAGCAGCGCATTAGTTTTTCCGACTTTTTAAAAATTTTTTAGTATCTTTTAAAGTATGTTTTTAATGTTTCTTTGTGTGTTTTGTGTGGGGGGTAAGGGGGAAACCGCTTCGGTCGCCTCCTCCACGGAGAGGCGACTTTTTCCAGGTCGCCTCCCCCGTGGCCTAACAGCGGGGATCGGCGCGGCCTTTCCCGGAGACACGCCCGGGGCTTCAGCGGCGGGCGCAGCGTGGACTCTCGGCGTGGAGCAGGTGAGCCCATGCTGGAGGGGAGCGCTCCATTTCGTTGGACCGGGGCAGCCGGCAGCCTGAAGCCGCAGCCTGAAGTCATGGTCTGCACAGCTCCAGCTGGTGCGGCGTCTACAGCCCGGGATCCCTCGTGGGGGACCCGGGGAAGAAGAAGCCATCACTGCCGGCCCGCGGCCAACTTCTACCGCGGGTGTGGCATGGACTTACCATCACCCCTGAAGGGGAGCTTCGACCATCGGCCCTGCAGTCTGCGGTGCTTCTTGCTGCGGCGCGGCGGGAACCTTAAATCTTCGACCGCCGGCCTGCGGCCTACACCAGCCTGAACCCGTGGTCTCCGGTGGGGAAGAGTCGATCCTGGACTTACCTTGACTTTGACTTTGTCCCTTACCATCTGGACGCCCGCAGCAACAGCTGCGGAGGGTGGAGGTCCCGACCACGGGGGAAAATGGAGGAGGACTGGTCAAGTTCTGTGCCTTCCACCATAGTGATGAATGCTGTGGTGGATGTTTGTGTTACATTTTTATTGTGGTTGTGTGTTCTTTATTATTGTACCGCTGCTGACAACCCAAATACCACCGACCCTGGTTGTGTGGCAAATAAATTCTATCTATCTAATCTAATAGCACATAATGGGAGAGAAAATCAAGAAAAAAATTCAGTGTGTATATATACACATACACTCACATACTCAATAAATAAACAAATATAGTGCAGTAATAATAATAATAATAATAATAATAATAATAATAATAATAATAATAATAATAATAATAATAATAATAATAATAAACGTTATTACGGACTCGAGGTCAAGGGGCAACTACATAAAAATGCATTGTATATTAAAAAATACCATAAAATACATATAAAATCTTAGTATATCACTTATAAAAGCATCATAAATTATATATATATATTAAAAAAAACACAATACATGAATTAAAAATCCAGATTAAAAGAGTGATCAATGTCCTACAATGAGACAATGATACCAGTGTCTCCACAGCTGGTATGTTGCAGTTCATTGCTTATTTGTTGTCGTGTTTAATACCTGGATGTTATAGTTTTCAGGCTCTTGTATCTTCCTCCCGATGGCAATAGTGACATGAGTGTGTGGCCAGGATGGTGTGGGTCTTTGATGATGTTGGCTGCCTTTTTGAGGCAACGACTACGATAAATCCCTTCGATGGTGGGGAGGTCAGAGCCGATGATGAACTGGGCAGTGTTTACAAGTTTTTGCAGTCTCTTCCACTCCTGGACGTTCAAGTTGCCGAACCAAGCCATGATGCAACCAGTCAGTACGCTCTCTACTGTGCACCTGTAGAAGTTCAAGAGAATTCTCCTTGACATCCCGAATCCCTGTAGTCTTCTCAGGAAGTAGAGGCGCTGATGTGCTTTTCTACAACATTTCTACTAGAGATATTCTAATGCCCATGGCTATCCATCTGTACAAGTTTATATTTTAGCAATTTCCCTTTAATAAGAGATAGGCATTTATCTTTACAGACGTGGCAAAAAAAATCATAATCATGCACTTGCCCATTTGTCTAGAAGCCATCATCTTTGTAATATCTTCATATTTCTCAGGATACCCATTTAGGAAGATGAGATTCAAGTGATCATGGGCCTCATGAATCCCATTAGTGTGGCTGGTAAAATTGGAGCTGCAATTTGCAATACAAGTTGATGTACCTGCCTTGCTCTCAGGGGGGTGTTATGTATTTTTCAATGTATAAAATTAAATCCATATTGGAATATGGAAAGGTAATTCAAACGTGTACATTCTGTTGAGATGGCGCTGAAGTCCGATCACACAGTACTATAACTCAATGAGATATGCCTGCATAGAGCATAGACCAGTACAACACGGGATGTCCCACAATGTCTGTGCTGAACAGGATTCCTCCTTAAGCTACTTAAACGAATTCCTTCGGCCTGCATGCTTTCCCTATCCTTCCATTCCATGCTTATTCATGTGTCTATCTACCTCTTTGGTGAGCCCTGGACTATCCTTGATCGGACTTTACTTGCACTAAACATTATCCCCTTATCATGTATCTATACACTGTGAACCTGGAGGTCACAGATTTCAGACTCCTATATTTTCTTCCCGATGGCAGGAGTGAAATAAGATCATGGCCATGGTGGTGCGGGGACTTACTAATGCTGGCTGCCTTTTTGAGGCAGTGCTTCCAATAGATCCGTGTGGGAAGGAATTACAGATGCTGATTTACACCGAATAGACACAAAATGCTGGAGTAACCCAGCGGGACAAGCAGCATCTTAGTTTAGTTTAGAGATACAGCTCGGAAACGGGCCCTTTTGGCCCACCGGGTCCGAGCCCGCACACTAACACTGTCCTACACACACTTGGGACAATTTACATTCATACCAAGCCAATTAACCTACAAACCTGTATGTCTTTGGAGTGTGGGAGGTAACTGAAGATCTCGTAGAAAACCCACGCAGGTCACGGGGAGAACGTACAAACTCCGTACAGACAGCACCCGTGGTCGGGATCGAACCCGGATCTCCGGCGCTGCATACGCTGTAAGGCAGCAACTCTACCGCTGGACCACTGTCTACCGCCACGCCACCGTCACCATTTCTATCTCTGGATAGAAGGCATGAGTGGCGTTCCTGGTCAAGACGTCTGAAGTCTGAAGAAGCTTCTTGACCCGAAAAGTCACCCATTCCTTCTATCCAGAGATACTGCCTGTTCCACTGAGTTACTCCAGCACTTTGTGTCTATCTTCCTGTAGATCCCTATGGTGGTGCGGGGGAGTCAGTACCCATGATGGACCGGGCGGTGTCCAGCAACTCATCCAACCATTGATACATGTATCTATTGGATGAAATCATGACACCTCACCTGCTCATAGATTGACCTTGTCTTGTTGCAAGAAGCAAGAGGACAGAGTGCCAGCTGAAGAGGAAGGGGGAGTTCTTCCACCGCCATCTCACAGCTTGCAAAGATAGAGGAGTTGAGAGTGGAAATGAGAGGTGCCTGGATCTGGTTAGCCATCAGAGAGGGGGAGAGAGGGGGACTCCCAGTTGTCTTGTGACACAGTGAGACATATTGTTCCTCCTGTCTGGTCAGTTTGTAATGGTTTCAAATAACAAATGCAATACAATTATCTTCATAAAGCTAAACCTGAAATATTGATGTCCTCATCTCCCTCTGGTCCATCACACATACAACAGAATTCAATGGAGATTCAGGATGGCAATCCTTGGAGTAGCTGAATATTTCTCATGGGATTTGGACACCAGACATCATGCACCAACCCATATGCTCACGTTTTGCTGGGATCCTGCAAACAGTA
Source organism: Leucoraja erinaceus (assembly GCF_028641065.1). NCBI lineage: Eukaryota > Metazoa > Chordata > Chondrichthyes > Rajiformes > Rajidae > Leucoraja > Leucoraja erinaceus. Next base: position 33,434,068 of record NC_073396.1, read on the forward strand.
GATTGGATTTTCATTTAGAACAGTATATTTCACAGGTGAGTGAATGTTGTCCGTGGGGAATCCACTGGATGCAAATATTGTCCCTGGGGATTCCTGGCAGACAGTCAAGAATGATGATGATGTGATGGCAAGATGACCCTCCAGTCTTTCACAGCATCACTCCAGAGAGCGTAGAGAAATCCAAATCCCGCAATAGTTAAATGATGCCACCAGTTGTTGAAGTGGTTTGCAAACTCCACACAGAGAGCACCCAAGGTCAGGATCAAATCTGGGTCTCTGGTGCTGTGAGGCAGCAGCTGTACCAGCTGCGCCACAAGATTCCAGCATCTGAAGTTCCTTATGTCTACCTTGAAACTGTTGACTTTCTCAACCAAAGTATTCATCTCCCTTCTGAATTCTTGACTCGTCATTGCCTATTATTTGTCCAAGGATGGTAGTATCATCAACACATTTCCTCTCTGTGATCGGGCTTCTGAGCGATCTTTTTGTAAGCCAAGATATTGTCTGATTCATCTCTAATTGGGCTTTGTCTCTGGAACTGCTGCGCTACAATGGCAAGAGCAATATTCTGCACTCTGCATCTTCCCTTTGCTCTACCTATTGAATTTGAGGCTGGTTAGATTGTATTTATTTGTTTTGGATTGCATGCAAACCAATGCTTTTCATTGTACATAGAAACATAGAAACATAGAAAATAGGTGCAGGAGTAGGCCATTCGGCCCTTCGAGCCTGCACCGCCATTCAATATGATCATGGCTGATCATCCAACTCAGTATCCTGTACCTGCCTTCTCTCCATACCCCCTGATCCCTTTATATAGCCAATGAACTGGCCTCAACTACCTTCTGTGGCAGAGAATTCCAGAGATATCTCAGTGCAGTGCCCCTACCAATTGCAACTTGATGGGGCATGGAACAGTCCAATGGCCCCAATGTCCACATTGACCATGGCTATGCAGACTCCGGACGGTGACATGGTGGGCAATGTAAATGATGGATGGATACCTGACCTCAGCCTCACACCAACCCATTGAACAACTGCTGCCTCACCTGCTGTCAGATCCCACCTCTGAACAACTGACAACTAAACTGCTCTTTCAATGTCTGAAAGAAGCAACTCAGCCATAACAAGTTGCTGAAAGTTAGATCCTACAGAAAGCAAGTCTCTTGCAAGGATGTGTAGGAAGGAGCTGCTGATGCTGGTTTAAACCGAAGATAGATACAAAATGCTGGAGTAATTCAGCGGGTCAGGCGGCATCTCGAGAGAGAAGGAACGTGTGACATTTCAGGTCGAGACCTTTCTCCGGACTGAAGAAGCGTCTCAACTCGAATCGCCACCCATTCCTTCTCTCCAGAGATGCTGCCTGTTCCGCTGAGTTACTCCAGCTTTTTGTGTCTTTCTTTCAAGGATGTTATTCGGGCCTATGGGTCATGGGGAGCAGCCGTTTATATTCCCTGGACGGGGGAATTCCAAAGTGCACTAATAATCCAGGGACGGAAATTCACCAACCAGTTCATAAATCTGAAGTTATTCCTCATCTTTTTTCTCGTATTTTCTTACCGCATAAAGGAAACTATTTGGCTCATTGGATCTCTGATGCTTGTCAGAGTAATCCCATGAATTACACCCCCCAACCCCCCTCTTATTTCCCCATCAACTGACACAACCTAATGAATACCCCATTTCTATCAGCCATTTACACCAGAGGTAATTAGTTTAGTTTTAGAGACACAGCATAGAAACAGGCCCTTCAGTCCACTGAGTTCGCGCCGACCAGTGATCATCCGTACACTAGTTCTATCCTACACGTTAGGGACAATTTACAGAAGCCAATTAACTTACGAACCCTGGAGTGTGGGAGGAAACTGGAACACTTGGAGAAAACCCTGGTGGTCACAGGGAGAACGTATAAAGTCTGTACAGATAGCACCTGTAGTCAGTATTGAACCCAGGTCTCTGGTGCTGTAAGGCAACAACTCAACTGCTGCATCACTGTGCCTCTCCTTAGTTTACAGCAGTCATTTAACAAGCAGCACATCTTTGGGATGTATGAGGCCACATGGAGCATTGGTGGCAAACGCAAGTGGACAGGGGAAGAATGTGTAAACTGCACAATGAACACCAGAGGCCAGACCTGAACCATTGGAACTGTGAGACAGGTGTACTACCTGCCGCACCACTGCGATGAATGCGTGGAGTCAAAATGCTAAGCAAATCTCATTTGAACTCTTTTGGAGGTAAGAGAAATAAGGGAAGGGAAGGTAAATAAGGGGAATGCAGCAAATGGGATATACTCCGATTTTTAAAAGGCCTTTGATAAAATATCGCATTATAGTCTATTGAACGTGAAAGCATGTAGATTTGTGGATGGAGGAGCAGTGTAAAGATGCTCGCTGAAAGATGGAATGCAGAGAAGGAAGGTGAACGTAGACAGAACGAGAAATGGGAAGTCGATTACTTCTAGCACCAAATGGGCATGCATGGGCTAATTAATCCCAACACAAGTAAGTATGAGGCTGTGTGATTATTGTATCATAGAAAATGAGAATTGAAATAGGTTGTAGCATCAAAGTGATCTGGGAGTACAAGGACAGAATTCAAACACAGATTATAACAATTGTAACAAAAGCAAGCCAAGCACAAAGAATGATTTATAAAGATTTATAAAGTATGGAATGTGTCTTTTCACACAAATGGAATATTCTGTACTCTTCTGATTGCGTCATTGCAAATAGAATTTAAAAACGTTTTACAAGGATTATACTAGAAATGCCAGACTACATAGGTTAGAATGGCGATCTGACTAGTGACGAGGGTGATCTACTCCAGATCTTTCAATTTATGGAAACAGGTGTCCACAAATTTGGGGTGACTCAAGAGGCTGCAGATGCTGAAATCTTGAACAAAAGATTGCTGGAGGAACTCACTGATTCAGGTGGCATCCGTGGAGGGAAATTTGTAAAACGTGGTCATATATTGGCCATATGATCGGCATATATTGGAGTTATTGGAATAAAACCATGATGCTAGGGTGTGGATGGGAGAGGGTGCTGTGCTGAGGCTTTTATGGAAAGATCAGTGGCAATATCTTTCCAATGATCTAAAGCACTTCTTCTTTTGTGTCCTTCTGCTATATAGTGGCTCGCCGCTGCTGTACACATCGTTGCGCTACTGGAGTGTTAAGTGCATGGTCTGCAGTAGCACATGGATTATCCAGCAATGGGCATTGCAGTAGTTGTTGCATTGTCTGGGTCTGTGTGCCACAGTCACATGTTGTACCCTCGATGTAGCCCCATTTGTGCATTGTCACCCTTGACCGCCCAACCCCGGTTTATAGTCGGTTGAGACATCTCCAGTGGAGCCAGTGTTCCTGTAGATAGTCCATATCTCTGAACCATGCAGGGAAACACTGGTGATGCCAGTCCATGACCTTAGTTCCAGGTCTGAGGACTTGATCTGTGAGTAGACTATAATTTGATGCAATGGAAGCTATCCATGTTTATTGTCCTAACCTTCACCACTTTAAATTCTTACCGATCAGATTTCTATGCAATGTTCCCTTCTGATGTAATTTTGTGGATGGAATCAAGTCAGGACTTTGCCCCCTGTTTATTCAACCAAGTGCTAAATATAATTGCAGTTTGTCGTCAATATTTGCAAAAAGTGAAAAATAATCTCTGAAAGGAAAGCATGGAAGATGGATCAGTTGCAAACGCAGAAAATGCAGAGAATTGTGGACGTAGCTCAGACCATCACACAAACCAACCTCCCTTCCATTGACTCCATTTACACATCACGCTGCCTCGGCAAGGCCAGCAGCATAATCAAGGACCAGTCGCACCCTGGCCACTCTCTCTTCTTCACTCTCCCATCAGGCAAAAGGTACAGAAGTGTGAAAACGTACAGCTCCAGATTCAAGGACAGTTTCTTCCCGGCTGTTATCTGGCAACTGAACCACTCTACCACAACTAGAGAGCAGTCCTGAACTTCTATCTACCTCACTGGAGACCCTCGGGCTATCTTTGATTGGACTTTCCCGGCTTTATCTTGCACTAAACATTATTCACGTTATTCCCTGTATCATGTATCTGTACACTGTGGACGGCTCGTTGTAATCATGTATTGTCTTTCAACTGACGCAATAATAGCTTTTCACTGTACTTCGGTACACGTGACAATAAATGAAACACAACTGACCTACTAACTAGAAGAAACACGTAACATCTTCACTAAAGGCAAAAATCCCAAGCCCGTGAGAGAAATGAATTGTTCTGCAAACATTTGCAAGCTGTTGAGAGCCGTTCCCTGCTCTACTGATTGGACTACTAAAACATTCATGCCAAGTTACAGAGATGTCTGTGATTAAAGTTGGTGCTTTTCAACTTGGAAATGACAACTCTGTGCATTCCATGTACTGTCCCACAGCCGGTTTCTAAATTACTTTGTCTCTTTCTTTACCCTTGATTTGTCACAGCATTTAATGTTGAAAACATGTTGTGCTTTATCCTGGAGTCCTGGTTGGGCCACCCACGGCAGTAAGGTCCAGGCGGAGCTCTCTGACAAAGAGCAATCCAACCAAGACCTCAACAGTGGAATAGGCGGAGGATGATGGCTGACCTTAGTGGAGTATCACAACGGCTGGGAAGGCAGATGAAGGCTGCAACATAAAAGGGTCTCCGGTCGTCTTGGACTCCATGCCACTGGATCCTGACCCTGATCTGTCAAGGTGGCTGTCTGTGCACCAGTCTCCCCGCGTTAAACAAAGTCACGCACAGGTATACCCCAACCCTGGAGACACCCATGGTCAGCCATGATCGAGGGGGGCCTGAGACTACGGCTTGCCCTGATGAAGTGGCCGATTCGGAAGTCTAAGTCGCTGAGAATGTTCTTCCGTTCCAATGCCGGAGTTCCATCATCCCAGTGAGATGGCCTGAATATCGGGCCACCCGTAGTGGCGACTGCGGAGGGCTACGGGTGGCCCGATAGTGCGGAACATCAAAGAACATCAAAGAGAAGGATGACTGAACTATGGTGCCTTCCCTCACGGTGGGAAACTTTGATTCCTCTGTGTGGGGATGTTTATGTTAAAGTCTATCGTGTTCTGTGTTCTTTTTTTATTCATATGGCTGTATGGTGACCCCAAATGTCACTGTACTAATTGGTGCATGTGACAATAAATGTCTCTTGAATCATGAATCTTGAATCATGAATCTTGAATCATGAATCTTGAATTATGAATCTTGAATCATGAATCTTGAATCATGAATCTTGAATCATGAATCTTGAATCTAGAATCATGAATCTTGAATCATGAATCTTGAATCTAGAATCATGAATCTTGAATCATGAATCTTGAATCATGAATCTTGAATCATGAATCATGAATCTTGAATCATGAATCATGAATCATGAATCTTGAATCATGAATCTTGAATCATGAATCTTGAATCTTGAATCATGAATCTTGAATCATGATGAATCATGAATCTTGAATCATGAATCTTGAATCATGAATCTTGAATCATGAATCTTGAATCATGAATCTTGAATCTTGAATCATGAATCATGAATCTTGAATCTTGAATCATGAATCTTGAATCATGAATCTTGAATCATGAATCTTGAATCATGAATCTTGAATCATGAATCTTGAATCTTGATGTATGCTGGTCAATAGAAACATTCACGTTGAAAATAATAATTTACAACGCTTGGATGTATTTTTTAATTCGGCTGTCAAACTGCTCTTGACACCGAATGCTGGAGTAACTCAGCAGGTCAGGCAGCATCTCTGGAGAGAAGGAATGCACATGGGTATCAAGCACTCTGGATATAAAGCCAGCTGGCCATGATACTGGGCAGATCCGTGAGTGGACTCTCGCCCCTGTGGTCCAATTGCGTCTAGTCCTGTTGTGTGGACGAGTTGCATCAGCGACACTGCGATGATGCTAAGTTTAAACAAAGCCAATTAGCCTAGAAACCTGTACGTCTTTTTGGAGTGTGGGAGGAAACCGAAGATCTCTGTGAAAACCCACGCAGTCCGCGTGGTCGCAGAAGGTAAGTGTGAATGTGAGCTTTTGTGGGGAGTTGTACGCCATCCTTTGGTGATGATGACTCTTGTGAACGCAAGATGCGGGGTGTGCCTGTGAGATGGCAATCGTTTTCTGCCGACTGGTGCCAATTATCTGCAATTCACAATTTTAAGTTTATAAACCTATCTCAGTAATCTATTTTATATTACTGCTGTTAATTTCAGCCGTGAGCTCAGTGCCAGATAACTAAAACGAGATAATGGTTTTCGCCCTTTATGAGAAGCATATAATGAGGCTATATTGTGCTTTTCACCTTTGCCTTAGACTGTGTCTGAATCTCCACAATTAAGTTTCCACCTTGCCTGAGTTGTGAATTGTATCTCATCGAAGCCACTAATGAGATCCTACTTGATTGTCACAAAGGTACGTGTTTCTTTCCTCAGCCTATTTGAAAGCTTTAAAGTAATAGTCCTGAGCACCAGTTGCCCATGTGGTTCAGCTGGGTGGGATTCACTGGCCTGGGTCTACATTGATGTCTGCAGTCATCAACAGAGAATCATCATCAAAGACGTCCTTTCACTGCCTCAGGTTATTACCTCAGATAGTCTGCATGGCTGTATTTAACCCTCCCCTGTCAATCCTTCAACAGGTCATCTAGTTACAGCCCCCCTGCAGCAAGAACTGTGAAGACAGGTCTCGACCCGAAGTGTCACCCATTCCTTCTCTCCAGAGATCCTGCCCGTCCCGTTGAGTTACACCAGCACTTTGTGTCTATTTTCGGTGTAAACCATCATCTGCAGTTCATTCCTACACAATGTCCTACACTACTGCCTTACAGCGCCAGAGACCCAGGTGCTTGTCTGTATGGAGTTTGAATGTTCCCCCTGTGACCTGTGTGGGTTTTTTCAGAGATCTTTGGTTTCCTCACAGATTCCAAAGGCGTACATGTTTGTAGGTTCATGGGCTTGGTATAAATGTAATTTGTCCGCAGTGTGTGTAGGAAAGTGTTAGTGTACGGGGGTTGCTGGTAAGGCAGGGATTGCTGGTCGTTGCGGACTCGGTGGGCCGAAGGGCCTGTTTTCGCGTTGTATCTCTAAACTAAACTAAACTAAACTAAACTTATACACCCACCACATCTCTGGTGTTTAGCATGTCAATTATCTGATAAAGTATCATTGAATCATTGAATAATAATGCTGGGATGAGCCCCTGCCTTAACATATCTGCTGCTAAAAATATCAGTGTAGGAAGGAACTGCAGATGCTGGTTTACACCAAAGATAGACACAGAATGCTGGAGTGGCTCAGCATGACAGGCAGCATCTCTGGAGAGAAGGAATGGCCCGAAACATCACCCGTACCTTCTATCCAGAGATGCTGTAAATATCAGGTTTGTCATATTTAGATGTAACCATTCAAATGTACTCCTGGCTGGTCTTGTTCATTCTAAGCTTTATTACCTTGAGACCTCTCAATCTCTGCTATTGAGTCCCACTTTGCACCAAGTCCCTGTCACCCATCACATTAGAACATAGAAAGTAGGAGCAGGAGGACCAATCTCTGGACCTTCAAGCCTTCGCTGTTGTCTGTCAGATTCTCCGCTGACCTGCTGCTTCAGCTCCATTTTCCTGCACAATGCACATTTTGGTTAATTTTCTTAACGTCCAGTGATCTAATGATCGATGTAGTAAATGAAATCAATGATGATCTCCCTGACTGCAGGCCAGCGTTAACTCGTGATTAAGAAATGTCTTAATTTTCAGGTATTTCCATGTTAAACAGCTGGTAACAACCAGTTGATTAAGCATTAGTCAAGGACATGGGTTGTAAGGAACCTCTAGAAGAAGAGATGTAGAGGGGCAGATGGTGGTTTAGGTAGACATTGCACACGTTAGGACACTGGGTGATAAAGACTCGGTGCCTATGACACACCAAAAATATGCACAATATGTTTCATCATTGTTTTGAAATCCCACCCCATAGCTTCCCCCTCCGTCTCCATCTCCCACAGCTTTCCCCGTTAGGTATCCTGTACATGATCTGTCAACCACAGGCAATTTGGTTAGGCATCAAAGGTTACCGGGAGAAGGCAGAAGAATGAGGTTGAGAGGGAAAAATAAATCAGCCATGATCGAATGGTGGAGTGGACTGGATGGGCAGAATGGCCTAATTCTGCTCCTTGCTCTTATGGTCCTATTATGATATTTGACCCAATGCATTTTAGTGAAATTTAATATCAAATGAGACATGGGTCCAAAAATTTTATTATCACTGTTTTCAGCGTGGATTGTAGGCCTCAAAGATATAGCACACATATGTAGAACCCAGCACCTGGAGCCATTGATAAGGCAGGATCCATGGATATGGATGCTTTGTGTTTGTCGTAGCGAGTCATAGAATCATAGTCATACGGCACGGGAACAAGCCCTTGAGCCCAACCGTTCCAAAGGAGGAGCAGATGTTGCCTTGTTTGTTTGGTGGAAGAGAAAATCCAATTTCTTTTTCTCATAAGCTCAGGGTAAAGAAAAGGAAAACCATCTTAATTTGGCAGCCAGTTTATGCTGCTCCGGACCTCTTGTAGAATGAAGCAAGGCCGTACAAGGTGAAGCAGAAGATGTAGTGACTTTCTGTTGGCTCCAAAGACAACAATGCTGGAGAAACTCAGCGGGTGAGGCAGCATCTACGGGGAAAAGGAGTAGGGTCGAGATCCTTTTCAGACTGATGTCATGGGGGTGGGGGGGGGGGGGGGGAGAAAGGAATAGGCGGAGACAGTAGGCGGCATGGGAGAGCTAGGAAGGGGGAGGGGAAAGAAGGAGAAAGCAAGGACTACGTGAAATTAGCGAAGTCAATGTTCATACCGCTGGGGTGTAAACTACCCAGCGAAATATGAGGTGTTGTTCCTCCAATTTGCGCTGGGCCTCACTCTGGCAATGGAGGAGGCCCGGGACAGAAAGGTCAGATTTAGAATGGGGAGGGGGAGTTGGTGCTGGGCAACTGGGAGATCAGGTTGGTTTGTACGGACTGAGCGGAAGTGTTGGGCAAAGTGGTCGCTGGGCCTACGCTGGGCCTACGCTTGGTCTGTTGGCTCCAGGTGAGAGAGAAGACTGGAATAGGAGGCTAGGTTTATTTTCTGAGAGGAAAGCTGGAGAATTTGCCCATGGATCAGTCATGAGCAGCTGCCAGAGATATCATGTGTAAGAAGGAACTGCAGATGCTGGTTTACACCGAAGATAGTCACAAAAGGCTGGAGTAACTCAGCGAGACAGGCAGCACCTCTGGAGTAAAAGGATGGGTGACATTCAGGCCTCAGGCTGAAGAAGGTTCTCGACCTGAAAGGTCACCCCTTCCTTCTCTCCAGAGATGCTGCCTGACTCGCTACTCCAGCATTCTGTGTCCATCTTCGGTGTAAAGCAGCATCTGCAGTTTTTTCATACACATATCAATCAGTCTTACTGCAGAGTGCAATGTGAGCAGTATTGCAGAAACTGTCTCCCAGGTACTGCTTGCTAGATTCTGGTCAATGTTTTTCAAACCATCCTTGGTCTCAGCTTGTACTGGGTTAAATATCCTTTGTTCCAAATAAAAGGTCAGTAAAATGGCTTGCGTGTTCTCAGCCAACACTAGGGCCAAGTTTACATATATTTAGGAAGTGACTGTCTGGAATGCTTAGCTGACGGATGGGAACAAGCAGTATATGCCCTGTGTTAATTGTAATACTTGTTACACTTCTTTGGAAGAGTCACAATCCTCCCTCTTGTGCTCAGTATTAAAATAAAGCTACAGACACAAAGCGAATGGAAGATTGCACAGCAGTAGTATAGACCACGTTTTGTTTAATCCCTTTAAGGGCCTGTCCCATTTACGCAAAATTTTCGATGACTGCCGGATCCCTTCATAGTCGCAGCAGTTCGCCAAAAATGTTCAACATGTTGAAAATCCAGTGGCGACCAGAAATAGGTACAACTATTTGGGAGACTACTCACGACCATACAGGCGTAAGGTGTCGACATGTATGGTCGCCTGCATGGTCGTGCCTTTTTAGGTCGCCTTTGGATTTTCAACATATTGAAAATGTTCGGCGACCTGCTGCGACTATGGCGGGTGCTGGCAGTCGCTGGAAAAAATCGCTTAAGTGGGACAGGCCCTTTATTATCATCTCAGCTGTTTGAGAAGTTCAACGTTCTCTGTAGTTTGTGGGGCTGCTTTTGTTTCTTTTTTAATTAGTCCCTGAATAATTATTGCTAGAAAAATAAACTTGTCCATTGCAATTGATATTAATGAGGTTGCTTTAAAACATGATACTTTTGAAATCCGAGCCAAGTAACTCCCCGATAATTAGCAGATGAACAACAATATGATACAATTGAATATTTATCGCAGGAGGGAAATTGATCTGCCAATTGTCACAAAACACAAAATACACGAAACATGAAATTAAAGTGACGAGTGGAAAGGATTGGGGATGTGCAAAGATTGGGGGGGGTGGGGGGGAGGATGGAAGGGAAGTCAGTCTACCCCACGACAGGAGGGGAGGAGTTGTACAGTTTAATAGCCACAGGGAAGAAGGATCTCCTGTGGCGTTCCGTACTGCATCTTGGTGGAACCAGTCTGTTGCTGGAGGCACCCCTCAGGTTGACCAGTGGAGGGGGTGAGCTGTATTGTCCAGGATGCTCCGCAGTTTGAGGAGCATCCTCCCCTCCAAGACCAACCTCCCATGCATCCAACTCCACCCCCAGGACGGAGCCAGCCTTCCTAATGAGTTTGCTAATCCTATTGATGTCCGCAGCCTTCGCCCTGCTGCCCCGGCACACGGCAAGCAAGAAGATGATGGCCACCGATTGGTAGAACATCAGCAGCATCTTACTACAGACATTGAAGGAGCGGAGCCTTCTCAAAGAGAACAGCCGGCTCTGTCCCTTCTAGTACAGGGCCTCAGCATTCCTGGACCAAGAGAGAAAAGAGAACTTGCATTAATATATCTTCTGTATTTTATGCTGGAAGTGTTTCACAGGCAATAAAGCACTTTGTTTGGTCCATTTTAAGCAGGAACTGGGAGGTGTGGCGTGATGGTGGACATCACCAGGGCAGCACGGTGGCGTGCAGTAGAGTTGCTGCCTCACATTACCAGAGACCTAGTTTGATCCTGACTATGGGCGCTTGTCCGTACAGAGTTTGATCTTTCTCTCCGTGACCTACGTGGATTTTCCCGGGAGGTTCGGTTTCCTCCAACACTCCAAAGACTTGGTTTGCAGCTTAATTGGTTTGGTATAATTGTACTTGTAAATCATGCTTGAGTAATCTTCTGGAATTTTTTAAGGATGTAAATGGGAAAATGGACAAGGGAAAGCCAGTGGATGCAGTGTACCTGGATGTTCAGAAAGCATTGGATAAGTTTCCACATGGGAGATTAGTGGGCAACATTAGAGCACATGGTATTGGGGATAGGGGACTGACATGGATAGAAAATTGGTTGGCAGATAGGAAACAAAGAGTAGGGATTAACGGGTCCCTTTCAGAATGGCAGGCAGTGACTAATGGGGTACCGCAAGGCTCGGTGCTGGGACCGCAGCTATTTGCAATATACATTTATGATTTAGATGAAGGGATTAAAAGTAACATTAGCAAATTTGCAGATGACACAAAGCTGGGTGGCAGTGTGAACTGTGAGGAGGATGCTATGAGGATGCAGAGTGACTTGGACAGGTTGAGTGAGTGGGCTGATGCATGGCAGATGCAGTTTAATGTGGATAAATGTGAGGTTATCCACTTTGGTGCCAAAAACCGGAAGGCAGATTATTATCTGAATGGTGTCAAGTTGGGGAAAGGGGAAGTACAACGAGATCTGGGGGTCCATTTCATCTGTCACTGAAAGTAAGTAAGCATGCAGGCACAGCAGGCAGTGAAGAAAGCAAATGGCATGTTGGCCTTCATAACAAGAGGAGTTGAGTATAGGAGCAAAGAGGTCCTTCTGCAGTTGTACAGGGCCCTAGTGAGACCACACCTGGAGTATTGTGTGCAGTTTTGGTCTCCAGAGTTGAGGATGTACATTTTTGCTATTGAGGGAGTGCAGCTTACATTCACGAGGTTAATATCCAGGATGGCGGGACTGTCATATGTTGATAGAATGGCTTGTAGCAGCTGAATAGAATAGTTTCTTTATTGTCATTGTAACATGAACCATGTACAACAAAATTTAAAAATGTCAGCCAGTCAGTGCACCATTCAAACATTTCTAAAAGCTAACGATACATACAAGGTAAAATATTAAAAAAAGATAAACAACTAAAATAAATATCATGAAAAGAGCACGCATAAACACCCAACCCTCCATCCTTCTGTCGATTTCACAGTGTACCACAGTCCCTTAGTCTGTATCGCCCCTGCGTTCCATGGCGGCTACATTTAGTGCCTTTATAGCAGTGGGGTAAAAACTGTTTTTAAGTCTGTTCGTCCTTGTCCTTGTAGATCTGTACCGTCTGCCTGACGGCAACAGTTCAAACAGGGAGTGTCCGGGGTGGGAAATGTCCTTTATAATACTGGGATTTTTTGATGCAGCGGGAACTGTGTAAGTCCTCCAAGGTAAGGAGAGGGCAGCCGACAATCCTCTGGGCGTTGTCAATGGCCCTCTGGAGCACTTTCCTCTGAGCCGCTGTGCAGCTGGTGTACCATACGCATACACAGTATGTTAGGATGCTCTCAATGGAGCACCGATAAAAGGACAGCAGCAGTCTCTGAGTGATGTTATTCTTCCTGAGCACCCTCAGGAAGTGCAGTCTCTGCTGGACCTTTATCAGCAGCGCAGAGGTGTTCACGCTCCACGTCAGGTCCTCCTCAATATGGATTCCCAGGAAGCGGAAATCCGCCACCCTCTCCACACAGTCTCCTCTGATAATTAATGGTACCATGTCCGTTTTATTCTTCCTGATGTCTATTATTATTTCCTTTGTCTTTAAGGTGTTGAGGAGCAGGTTATTTTCTCCACACCACACTGTCAGCTGCTCCGCCTCATCCCTGTAGGCGTACTCGTCCCCCCCGGAGATGAGTCCCACCACCGTAGTGTCATCCGCAAATTTGACAACGGTGTTGCTGTGGTGGGCGGGGGTGCAGTCATGTGTGTAGATGGTGTAGAGTAGGCGGCTCAGCACGCAGCCCTGTGGAGAGCCGGTACTGAGGCTGAGGGCCGTGGATGTGTGATGGCCCACTCTGACTCTCTGGCTGCGACCCGACAGGAAGCTATTTATCCACATGCAGGTGGAGTGTGGAAGTCCCAAGTCCCCCAGTTTGTCCACCAGTTTGTGGGGAAGGATGGTATTAAAAGCAGAGCTGTAGTCCACAAAGAGCATCCGCACGTAGCTCCCCCGCTGCTCCAGGTGGGACAGTGCAGCATGGAGAGCTGTGGCTACAGCGTCCTCTGTAGATCTATTCGCTCTGTATGCAAACTGGTGGGGGTCAAAGCTTCGGGGCAGGAGTGATGTGATATGACCCTGGACCAGTTTTTCAAAACACTTCATCACCACTGGTGTGAGTGCGACTGGCCGGTAGTCGTTGAGGCTGGAAATTGTATTGTATTGTATTCAAATTTATTGTCATTGTCTCAATTAGAGACAACAAAATGAATTTCCCTTTACAGTCAGTATCATAAAAATAAATAAATATATTAAATATTAAAAAAATTAAATAGAATTTTAACAAAAAGCACAAACACAGGAACTCCACGACACAACACAACACACAGTGGCACCAAGGGTGAGGAAGGCACCATCGTCCAGCCAGCCTCCCCTCCGATCTTCCCAGATGTTCATCCGTGGTCTGGGCCTTCCGAGCACCCGCAGTCGCCGCCCCGGGTGGCCCGATGTTCAGGCCCTCACGCCGGGCTGGTGGAACGCCGACGCCGAACCCCGACGGTGAGCATCCTCCTCCTCAGCGGCCCGGACCTCCCGATCAGCCGCCTCCCGCAGCCGGAGTCCGCAGCTCCCGAGTCCGCAGGTCGAGCCGGGCAGAGTCGCAGGACCCCACGCTGTCCATCAGCGCCGCCCGCGTTGGGAGCTCCGCAAACCGCAGCTCCAGGATGTCGGTGCAGCAGGTCCAGCACTCCGGGCTCCAGACGGCGACCCCCGGTAAGGCATCGCCAGCCCCGCGATGTTCCAGCGCTGTCCCGCCGCTGCTGGAGCTCCGGTCGATCCCAGCAGGAAAGGCCGCGCCAATCCAGGTAGGTAGGCCGCTGTGGGGGGGGGGGGGGGGCGAGGACGCGACTCGAATAATAGTCGCGTCCTCACCAGGAAGCGGCTGAAGGACGGTATCCCCCGCACCGTGCCCTCTTCCCCCACATAAAGACATTAAAAAAATCATAAAAAACACACATCAACATAACTAAAAAAAAAACAACAAAAAAACAAACAAAAAATGTGGGTTTTTTTGGGCAAGGGGACTATGGTTGCAGACTTCAGACAGGGTGGAACAGTGGACTGGGCCAGAGACTGGTTGAGAATCCTCGTACAGACTCCAGCCAGCTGGTCTGCGCAGTCCTTCAACACGCGTCCAGAGACGCCGTCGGGTCCAGTAGCCTTCCTTGGATTGATGGCCCGCAGTGTGCGCCTCACCTCATGCTCCTCTATCTTGCGGGTTAGGCTCCTGTGGACCATGTGGTGTGATGTGGCTGTCTCGGGTGGCTCCACTTCAAAGCGAGCAAAGAAGAGGTTCGGCTCCTCTGGGCTTGTATACTCTGGAGATTAGAAGGATGAGATGGGATCTTATTGAAACACATACGATTATTAAGGGTTTGGGCACACTAGAGGTAGGAAACATGTTCCCGATGTTGGGGGAGTCCAGAACCAGGGGACACAGTTTAAGAATTCTAAGCCATTTAGAACGTAGATGAGGAAAAACTTTTTCACACAGAGGGTTGTGAATCTGTGGAATTCTCTGCCTCAGAAGGCAGTGGAGGCCAATTCTCTGGATACTTTCAAGAGAGAGTTAGATAGAGCTCTTAAAGTTAGCGGAGTCAGGGGATATGAGGGGAAGGCAGGAACAGGGTATTGATTGTGGATGATCAGCCAAGATCACAGTGAAATGCAGTGCAGGCTCGAAGGGCTGAATGGCCTGCGCGTATTGTCTATAAATTGTCCCTCATGTTTAGGATAGTGTGAATGTGTGGGGATTGCTAGTCGGCGTGGACTCAGTGGGCCGAAGGGCATCTTTCCACGCTGTATCTCAAAACTAAACTAATCCGTGAAGTTCCCATTCTGTGGTTGGCCTGTTTTAAGGACGCTGAAAATTGAAGGAAGAGGTCACTTGGTTACATTTAGTGGGGCAAAATTGGGCATGGTGACATTATTATTTTAAATCACCGTTAATCCTCCTGATTTTCCGACATTACTGTCGTGTGCATGCTCATTTTTGATGTGAATTCATCCATCACCATGCCAGAAGAGTTAACTTGTGTGCAGCGTGGAACTCTGATCTGCTGCTGGAGCATCCATTTTAGAGCTCCGTTTGTTGTTCCTGTATTGATCAGGAGTACGCAATAAAAAGGAATTAGAGATCCCAACAGTGTTATTTAACGATTACATTATTATCATTGTATACTTTGTTATCACCTTCACTTGGCTAACAATTATTTATTCTTCATTTTCGTTGAGCTTCGTCCCCTTTGATATCTTGTTTTCACACCTTGCATTCTTTGTCTCTTGTGTCTCCCTCTCCCCTGACTCTCAGTCTAACAAAGGGTCTCGACCCAAAACGTCATCCATTCCTTCCTCCCAGAGATGCTGCCTGGCCCGCTGAGTTACTCCAGCATTGTGCGTCTATCTTCGATGCTATTGAACGGGTTGATTATATTAAACAGGTTTGCTGAATAACCTTCTTCTGACATTCACTATCATTCTCAGGCTTTAATAATTTACTGAGTTGGTGCAGTGCGTGGTGTCGAATAGAGGAAGATGTGTAACGTTGTGCTAACCGACGGTGCTGCCTCAGTTAAATGGAACAGAACTGGGTTGGGAGAACGAGCAACTGGTCGACACAACACGACAGGCTGTTTGAAGCAAGAGGATGATAAGGGGACAAAGAATGAGAAGAGGTGAGGAGTGGAGGAATATTTCTGCTACATCAACAACTCCATTTATCTGGTCCGTTTTGCAAATAAACTGCTTTGAGTGTAAGAACCATGAACTGCAATCCCTTTCTCTATTCAGAAATACTCCCAGAACTTACCTTCTCTCTGAGACTGACTGTCACAAAAATACATGCTCCAGAGTACAATTATGAGGTAAATTATGCCTAATGTTCATTTACTAGTCATAACGAGATAAGAAATAGAAGCAGGAGTGAGTTAATTAACCTTTAGATGCTACTTTCCCATTCTCTAAGATCATGCTGATCCAATCTTGTCCTGAACATCACTTTCCTGCCCTTTGCAAACCGCTCGTTCCTGTACAGATCAATTATCTATTGACCTCTGCATCGAATATATGCAATGATTACCTCCACAACGATCTGCTGTAGAGAATATCAAACATTCATGAACCTCTCAGAAAGAATATAGTCCATCTCTGTCTTAAAGGGAAACTCCTTACTTTGACACTGTCCCCTTAGTTCCAGTTATCCACAATACAAAACCATCATAGTATCTTCCCTGTTAATTCCTCTATAGAATCTTACATGCTGCTGTAATTGCACCTCTCATTTTTCTGAATTCTATTGTAGGCCCAATCTACTCAATCTTTCTTCCTAAATCAGCTCTTTCATCCTCTTTTACATCTCTCTGCATTGTTTCTAATGCAACCACATGCTTCTGTAAATATGAGACTCAAAACTATACAGATGTGGTCTCACCAGTGCCTGCAAAGTTGCATCAAAACTTCCCAACTTTTATACCCCTTGCTACAAAGATTAACGTTCCAATATCTTTCCCATTTACTTCGAGTATCTGAGTACCAAACAGCTGTGTGAGATTCCCAAGTCGCACTGTATCTTAATGCTGTGTAGTCTTACACCAAGGTGAGAGGAGGAAGGTTTAAAGCCGATTGAAGAGGCAAGTCTTTACACTCAGAGAGTGGTAGTGCCTTGAGGATGCTGAAATGGGAAGTGTTTGCATTATTTACGAAGCAATTCAACCGATGCAAGATAATGAATGAATGAATTAATTAAAAGAGAGGACAAAAACAATACTTGTCTCATTATGTGCGGGGTCCAGTTTTACAGCAACACTCTCTCTCTCTCTCTCTGCCTCCATCAGCGGCGCTAATCACGACTCAGTCCGTCGGTGAACCCCCCTCGTACATGAACTTGAATAAACTCATGGCTTCCTGGCACGCAAATGTTTAAACAAAACACTGTCGGCAACGCGTGGGAATTTAAACAAGGAGCTGTCGGCTGCAGCGCTATGGGTTATAAATATAGCGCTACTGGCCACAGCGCTCTGGGCTTTAAACGTAGTGCTATGGCCACAGCGCTATGGGTCACGGACTGTTTGAGAAAATTCTCGTACAACACCCCTTCCCCTTCCTGCATTCTTTATTCTTCTCCATTTAAATAATAATTTTCATTCCACTCCTCTTTGTATGTGGACAACCACACATTTTTACACATAATATTCTATTGGCCAACTTCACGGACACATATCCACCTCTGGTTTAGAAGCAAAGCCATCAATTTGTGCTATTGCTCTAGTTTGCTGTTCTCTTGGGTGTTTGGCTGCAGGCAGAGGAAGGGTAATTTGCAGTAAAAAGGTGAGTTTACGAATGTTCTTCCTGTCCCTAAATGGTATCTGCACAATTTAGTGCAGGGTAGATGTCTGGTCTGGCATGTAATGCCTTTGCACACACGTCATCACCAATGATGGCAGATTCTGAGATGGCATACAGTTTGTCAGTTTAGTTTATGGTATTGTGGTACGGTGAAAAGCTTATGTTGGCTGCTATGCAGTCAGCAGAAAGACAAAGAAAGACAATACAGGCAGGAATCAAATGAGAGTCCACAGTGAATGGTGAGGCTGGGTTATGTTGGGACCACAGATATTGGAAGCGGAGGTAAGGCCGGGCTTGGAGGACGACCAAGAACCCTAGGTAGGTGCACAGGGAGCGTTTCTCAACAAGCTACCCTCTCTGCAATGGTACAAAGTGGGGTCCAAGCCAGACTTTGAGATGAGAGAGCTACCATCTAGGTCAAGCTGACAGTAAAATGCAGACTTTCTGACTGTGCTTGCGGTGAGAAGCCTTGTTGCTGGATCTAGACAATGAACCCATGGCTGCATGCTGTTGTATGATTTTCCATCCATTAATCCAACTACTAGCAAAAACATGAACAGCATGTCAGAATCTGTGATGCGCCACTAATTGGCGTGACACCCTACTGGGACTACGGAGTTGGAATTTTACCCCGAATTTGACACAAATTAAATCAGCACTCTTGTAGGCTGAATCATCATCATTGTCATCGTTGAAAGCATTAGCGACGGACGCAGTGGTGCTGGGTTCCGACAGGAACGGTGACGGACGCACCACACATCTCCGTCCTCCAGTTCCTGCGCACTTCCACCGCTGGAAGTATAGAACTTTGGGGTGTGTGCTTTATCATCATTCCTTACAATGCCATGTACGACAGTGATCGCAACGTCTACTGAAGTGTGGATGGCCGTTGGCTCGCTAGGAGCTCATCCGCCCTTTGACAGGTCTTGTTTTAGGTCTTGCTGGAGGTCCACAGCCCCCTCCCTCACCTGGCAAACCAGGTGGGGGAGACGGTCCTACCATGGAGCAGGTAGCACGGTACCAATGGTGGTGGGGGGGTGGCTGCAGCCGACACCTTGAAGTACAACACTAGGCCGAACTAAATATGGGTTTAAGGTGCGCCCAAGGTAAGATGCAAAGGATGGGTTTGGAACTGTCTGAGTTGCCATTTGGGATCCTCTTGCCAGTGGCATTCATCATCCCAGAACTTTCATCTGCCCAGATGCCCACCCAGCTTTGCCAGAACTATGTTGAAGAAGGAACTGCAGATGTTGGAAAATCGAAGGTAGACAAAAGTGCTGGAGACACTCAGCGGATGCGGCAGCATCTATGGAGCGAAGGAAAGAGGCAACATTTCGGGCCAAAACGTCTGAAGAAGGGTTTCGGCCCGAAACGTTGCCTATTTCCTTCGCTCCATAGATGCTGCCGCATCCGCTGAGTTTCTCCAGCACTTTTGTCTACCTTTGCCAGACTATGCTATTTTCTGGGCAAGGGGCAAGGAGTTGGTTGCTTCTGCCATCCAAGAGATGGTTTAGCACAGTGGGCAGATCAGTGGAAATGTGCTGACTATGGGGAGACAGAATCATGTCAAACATCCATGTCAAAGTTCCAATTGGATCCCAGGTTAAAGCCAGCAAAAGCAGGGAATAATGCAAGGGAGGACAGCATTGATATACAATTGTAGTGTGTAGGAAGGAACTGCAGATGCTGGTTTACCCCGAAGATAGACACAAAATGCGGGAGTAACTCAGCGGGTCAGGCAGCATCTCTGGATTGAAGGAATGGGTGACGTTTCGGGTCAAGACCCTTCTTCAATTGTAGTGACAGCTCAGTGCCATTCCTGCTAATTCTGGGAACCTACTAGGCCATTCCCAAGGTGACCCAAAGAAGCCGGTTGCTGGATGGAACCTGCTTTCATGTGGAAACCTTCATCTGCAGTGAGCAATAACCACAGTGACAAGGAATGGCGACAAGGTTTGGAGAATGGCAAGGAACTCTGGAAAAGTTTGCAGGGAGCACCTCACAACGTGGCACTCTCTCTCTGTAATTGTCCAAAGTGGGGTCCGAGCCATACGTTGGAGCTTCCATCTGGGCCAGGCTGACAGTAAAGTGCAAACTGTCTGTCTCTGTGATCACTGTGAGAAGCCCCCCTTTATAATTCGTAAATCCCTAGATTTCTGTATTTGTATCTTCTGTATTTCTGATCTATATGACTCTTTTGTAACAAAAATAACGCATTCTTGTGTCATGCAGGAAATCATTGTGCAATATTCCTGATGTGAATAGATTGGAAGCAGCAAGATGTGGAGGCAGAATACCTCCTGCTATCTTCAGCTTACATTTTGAATGAGTTTTTTTCAATCCCTTCCCATAATATTCCCTGGGATCCCCACATACGTCAGTCAGGCTGTTGTTCATAGACTACAGCTCGGCAGGCAACACCATCAAACAGAGGGTGATGGTGGAAGGTTGCTTCTCAGACTGGAGGCCTGTGACTAGTGGTGTACCTCAGGATTCGGTGCTGGGCCCATTACAGTTTGTCATCTACGTTAATGATTTGGATGAGAACAGACAGGGCAAGATTTCCAAGTTTGCTGATGATACAAAAGTGAGTGGTTTTGCAGATAGCGAAGATGGTTGTGAAAGATTGCAGCAGGATCTAGATCGATTAGCCAGGTGGGCGGAGGAATGGTTGATGGAATTTAATACAGAAAAGTGCGAGATGTTGTATTTTTGGATGTCGAACAAGGGCAGGACCTACACAGTAAATGGTCAGCCTCTGGGTAGTGTTGTAAGGCAGAGGGATCAAGGAGTACAGGTGCATGGTTCCTTGAAGGTCGAGTCGCAGGTAGATAAGGTGGTCAAAAAGGCTTTTGGCATTTTGGTCTTCAATGGTCAGAGTATTGAGTATAGAAGTTGGGAAGTCATGTTGCAGTTGTATATGATGTTGGTGAGACCACATTTAGAATATTGTGTTCAGTTCTGGGCACCATGTTATAGGAAAGATATTGACAAGCTTGAAAGGGTTCAGAAAAGATTAATGAGTGTGTTGCCAGGACTAGAGGGTGTGAACTATAGGGAGAGATGGAGTAGGCTGGGTCTCCTCTATTCCACTATTCCATAAAGCGCAGGAGGATGAGGGGGGGTCTTATAAAGGTGTGCAAAATCCTGAGCGGAATAGATTGGGTAGATGCACAGAGTCTCTTGCCCAGAGTTGAGGAATCGAGGACCAGAGGACATAGGTTCAACGTGAAGGGGAAAAGATTTAATAGGAATCCGAAGGGTAACTTTTTCATACAAAGCATCGTGGGTGTATGGAACAAGCTGCCAGAGGACGTAGTTGAGGCTGGCACTATCCCATCATTTAAGAAACAGTAAGACAGGTACCAAGCACAGGCAAGTGGGGGACTTTGTGTAGGTGGGACATTGTCTCTATGGAGCGCAGGAGGATGAGGCAGGGGCGGGAAAACCCGGGGGGGGGGGGGCAGAGGGGACACGTCCTCCCCAAGTTTTTGTCATCCGATTTTAAAATCTCCGCTTTCCGCGAGATAGTGGTGGGACTGCTGTTCAAGGGTGCTGATTGGACGAGAGAGACGTTGGTCAGCAGGCAATGGGGCGGGACATGATGATTCAGTGCGATGATTGGAGGAGGGAGGAGTGGGGGGGTGTTGGGACTGAGGAGAGAGCGCGGTGATTGGAGGAGGGAGGAGTGGGGGGGTGTTGGGACTGAGGAGAGAGCGCGGTGATTGGAGGAGGGAGATGTGGCACAGACCTGCACCTCATCCGCAGCCACGATCGATCCCGGCCGGCTCTCCGGTGCTGTCCCCCCCCCACCCGAGTGCCCCCCCCCATCAAGCTCAGGGAACTGGGTCTCTGCACATCCCTCTGCTACTGGATCCTCGACTTCCTCATCAACAGAACACAATCAGTACAAATAGGCAGCCATGCTCCCTTCTTGATTGCTACCAGCACTGAGAGCATATTGACTGGTTGCATGTAGACATAAATGCTGGAGAAACTCCGCGGCTGCGGCAGCATCTATGGAGCGAAGGATATCTTGCTATTTCCTTCGCTCCATAGATGCTGCCGTACCTACTGAGTTTCTCCAGCATTTTTGTCTACAGTCTATTAAGCACTGCAATCTCCAACTAAGCCCCAAACTACATGGACTAGGGAACATTGTTTATGCCTTTACACCAATATTGGTTGTTTTTGTATATACTGAACTTTATTGCTATTCATCATGGTATTTACAGAGTATTATGGTTACATATATGTTGTGCTGCTGCAAGTAATAATTCCATTGCTTCTTTTTGGGGCTCTTGACTTGTCTCGTGACATTCGGATGCACAGTGGAATAATTCAACCATGGCGTGGGAGAAGTTAATGTCACATCATAATGCACTGTATGCATCGGATAAACCAGATCAAATATGATAAATATCATACTTAACACTCTTTGTTCTTCAAGTATGACTGACTTAGTGCTTGTAGGAATGTTACAAAACTTACATTCAGCGGCGCTGCAGTTCTGTCACTGGCCGTGTGCGCGACTTTGGTGCCATTGAGGGGGGGGGAGGTTAAAATGCGTTTTTACCCTGCCTGCCGGAGTTTTATTTTCTCGGGCTGCTAGCTTGTGCTGAAGAATTGTTCCGACTGCCGGTCTGTGAATTTTCTTTTAAAAACCGCGGGCAATTTCAGCGTTGGAGTAAAATAAAAATCAGCCTCTAATGCCGTCAACACCAACAACGGGGACGGATTTTACGTACGAGCCAGTTAAAGGTAAGCCGTTTATTTTACAAATAAACGTGCTTATTAGGATTACCTTCATCCAAATTTTACGTTGCGAAAAGGTGATTTAGGCCACATACGACCCGGCAGTATTTTTGACTACCGATATCGTTCAAGTTCAAGTTTATTGTCATGTGTCCCTGATAGGACAATGACATTCTTGCTTTGCTTCAACACACAGAACATAATAGGCATTTACTGCAAAACACATGAATAAATAAACTGATAAAGAGCAAATAACAAATAATGGGCTATTAATGTTCAGTTTGACCGAGCCAGGTTTAATAGCCTGATGGCTGTGGGGAAGTAGCTGTTCCTGAACCTGGTTGTTGCAGTCTTCAGGCTCCTGTACCTTCTACCTGAAGGTAGCAGGGAGATGAGTGTGTGGCCAGGATGGTGTGGGTCTGTGATGATACTGCCAGCCTTTTTGAGGCAGCGACTTCGATAAATCCCCGATATGGGGTTTAAATTCACCGCAAATGCAACGTTCCAATCGATCGCGTTCCACACAATCCCACAGTAAAATGGCAATTAATTTACCGGAATTAAACACTAAATTCCTTCCATTTGGCCTATAAATTCATGACAATGAGATTTAAAAATCGTTATATTGTGAATTCTTGTGTGAATGTTAATTGGACACTTAGGCTTTTTAAAAATGTTAACCTTTTCTTATAGATGTTTAGATCTAGTAATTGAATTTTGTAATTAGCTACAATTAGGTAACTAACTAATTATATGCTTTAATTTCAAGTCATCCAAGTAAGAATGTTTCATATTTGTTTCAGAATGCTTCAATCTATAATAACTGAAAGTTTATTTCAGTTCTCTTAATTTTTAGGAAAGTTATGGGCTTTTGACTGTCCTTGATCACAGCTTTTGTGTTCAGTCAATGGAAAAACAATGAAGCCCATAGCTTTTTTAATACTGAAGATATGAAAGTGAAGTTCAGTAAGGCCTTTGACAAGGTTCCTCATGGGAGGATGGTTAAGAAGGTTCAATTGTTGGGTATTAATGGTGGAGTGGCAAGATGGATTCAACAGTGGCTGAATGGGAGATGCCAGAGAGTAATGGTGGATGGCTGTTTGTCAGGTTGGAGGCCAGTGACTAGTGGGGTGCCACAGGGATCTGTGTTGGGTCCACTGTTGTTTGTCATGTACATCAATGATCTGGATGATGGTGTGGTAAATTGGATTAGTAAGTATGCAGATGATACTAAGATAGGTGGTGTTGTGGATAATGAAGTAGATTTTCAAAGTCTACAGAAAGATTTAGGCCAGTTGGAAGAGTGGGCTGAAAGATGGCAGATGGAGTTTAATGCTGATAAGCGTGAGGTGCTACATCTTGGCAGGACAAATCAAAATAGGACGTTCATGGTAAATGGTAGTGAATTGAGGAATGCAGTTGAACAGAGGGATCTAGGAATAACTGTGCATAGTTCCCTGAAGGTGGAATCTCATGTAGATAGGGTGGTAAAGAAAGCTTTTGGTGTGCTGGCCTTTATAAATCAGAGCATTGAGTATAGAAGTTGGGATGTAATGTTAAAATTGTACAAGGCATTGGTGAGGCCAATTCTGGAGTATGGTGTACAATTTTGGTCGCCTAATTATAGGAAGGATGTCAACAAAATAGAGAGAGTACAGAGGAGATTTACTAGAATGTTGCCTGGGTTTCAGCAACTAAGTTACAGAGAAAGGTTGAACAAGTTAGGTCTTTATTCTTTGGAGCACAGAAGGTTAAGGGGGGACTTGATAGAGGTCTTTAAAATGATGAGAGGGATAGACAGAGTTGACGTGGATAAGCTTTTCCCACTGAGAGTAGGGAAGATTCAAACAAGAGGACATGACTTGAGAATTAAGGGACAGAAGTTTAGGGGTAACATGAGGGGGATTTTATTTACTCAGAGGGTGGTAGCTGTGTGGAATGAGCTTCCAGTGAAGGTGGTGGAGGCAGGTTCGATTTTATCATTTAAAAATAAATTGGATAGTTATATGGACAGGAAAGGAATGGAGGGTTATGGTCTGAGTGCAGGTAGATGGGACTAGGGGAGAATACGTGTTCGGCACGGACTAGAAGGGCCAAGATGGCCTGTTTCCGTGCTGTAATTGTTATATGTTATATGATTATATGGTTATATGAATTAGGTGTCAAATTAAACTTCTTTTTATGCTTTATCTGATATTGCAGATATGGGATAAATTGCAGACTTGATTTTTAAAATCTCAAAATTTTGTATTATTGCTACTGCATGGTTTATGTTTCCAGATCTTTCCGTATTGGAAGGATGATCTGCAAGAATTGAACAATAATAACCGCTAAACCTTTCACGACTGACAATTTGAGGGATGGTGCTGGGTCTTGGTTCAGATCCTATTATTGGAAATGAGGTGACTTTCTTACAATAGTTTTTCCTCAGCTTGGACAGGTCCAATTAAATCATTCAGGGCCTGGGCTAAGGATCAATAAAGTAATTATCCCCTGACCTGTATTAAAATAACTTAACAACTGAGTGACTTAGACTGAGCGGACAACTCAATGAATAAACTAGCAGGATGTCAATGATGGCATATTCGCTAATTTAAATGCCATTTTATAGAGGTTATGGAATGCCACTCAGTACTGCCTTTAAATAACAAGTAACTTTCCTGAGGCAGCTTTATATCTCACTGCAGTTAGGGCTTGCAAACATGTTCAGTTCAGTCAGTTGAGTTTAGTTTATTGTCACATGGTATAGTGAAAAGCTTTTGATGCAAGCTATCAGTCAGCAGAAAGACAATACATGGTTACAATCGAGCCATTTACAGTGTACAGATACATGGTAAGGGAATAACGTTTAGTGCAAGATAAAGTCAGCAAAGTCTGATCAAGGATAGTCCGAGGGTCACCGATGAGGTAGATAGCAGTTCAGCATTGCTCTCTCATCTCTCCAAAGTAAACTCAAATTTTACTCCAAATATTTCTCCAGTATCCTACTGATGAGATGAGCTGGTCAGAGGTAGCGTGAGCTACAGAACGTTCTAGCTTCTAACGAGGTCAGCTATGGAATGTTTTGATGTGGAATGTATTGACTAAAAACCCAGTTCTATAATCTGAAATATTATATTCTGAAATATAATCCCAATAAATATATAAAGTGTCCCCAGAAATTACAGTTGTCTCTCTTGCTCCTGAAGGGAGTCTAACCCAGTATGTTGGCCTTTATGTCATCTTTTACACTCCCAAATTGAAAATAAGCCGTGGTTATCTCAATACATTTTGTCATTGCAATGGTTCACAATGCATTTAGCAGTCGATAGCAGCTGTGCTGAGAAAGGCCCCAATGCTTATGTGGGAAATATGATATGTCTCATGGACAGAGGTAAAAGATGGTCTACTGAGGCTGCTGTTCGATCAGGCTGTGGCATTAAGTTGTAGCACTTTCATTATATCCCTGGCCAACTCCAGAAATAGTCTGACGAAGGGTCTCGACCCGAAATGTCACCTATTCCTTCTCTCCAGAGATGCTGCCTCACCCGCTGAGTTTCTCCAGCAATTTTGTCTACTCCAGAAATAGTAACATGTTCTAATAAAAGATCAGGTCTGAAGAAGGGTCTCGACCGAAACGTCACCCATTCCTTCTCTCCAGAGATGCTGCCTGTCCCGCTGAGTTACTCCAGCTTTTTGTGTCTAACTCCGGTTTAAACCAGCATCTGCAGTTCCTTCCTAAACATGCTCTATTACTTTATTCTGGGCCCCTTCACTTCCCGGAGCTCAAAGGATTTACTAAAACATTTTTGCCACTCGTCATTATATTGGTCACTACAGTTGAAGCATTTCCTCAGAAAGGGCCAGAAAGTGTAACAGTCCTTAGAAAACTGCTGTTCAGCCGGAGACAACATTGAACAATCCATCATAGAAAACAAGTCCAGCTTAAAATTCAAATAACTCATACTCTCTTGAAAAGCAACTTCAGTGAGAAACGTCTTTGGCTCCTCGATATGAACTGGTGGCTCATCTGAAGATACAACAAAACCTCCTTATTTAAGTAAAAATAGCACCGCTTCAAACCTGTCAAAATGTCAAATATACTGTCAATATGGCATCGTTCTAAAGGTTTTCTTTGTCACTGCATGAGGAAAAGGAGATGATTTAAAAATACCATGAGACTGCACTATTGCAGTAAAAATAGATACTCTGCGGAGGTGGCTATTGGCAGAATCTACACAATGTGTTTGTCTTGGATGAGCCTTTTTTGACACGGAAATTCATTTCACTGCACTTTATGTGCACGTGATGAATAAAACTGACTTGACTTGACTTGGGAGGGGCAATTGCAGCCACATCAACCTGGTATAAACTGGGCAGGTGGGCACTTAACATTAGCCAGCTAACCCCCACTCACGTTTAGTTTTAACGCTTGCTGCTGAGGAGGTGATAACATCCCCTGTGTGACGTCAGTGTAGCCCCTCAACAGCGCACTGGTCCATCTGCTTTCCGGCCAAGGGAAGAACATTTAACCAACTTCTCAAGGCCAATAGGTAAGTATTTAAGTGTGTAGGAAGCAACTGCTGATGCTATAACTCAGCGGGACAGGCAGCATCTCTGGAGAGAAGGAATGGGTGATGTCTTGGTTAACTCGTGGGGTTTGCCACAAAGGAATTCATTCCTTCCCTCTGGCAGGCCCCTCCGGCACTGAGCTGCCGCCTCATAGGCCCAGTGACCTTGCTTCGATCCTGCCCTCCGGCACTGTCTGTGTGGAGTTTGCACGTTCTCCCCGTGACAACTTGGGATTTCCCCAGTTGATCCTCTAGTTGGTGGTTTAACTGGCCACTGTAAATTGCCCCTAGTGTGTGCTTGAGTGTAGAATGTGGGAGGACTTGATGGAGGTGTGTGGAGAATAAATGGGCATTAACGCAGGATTAATGTGGGTTAGTTAGTGTGGGATACTTGTGGGTTAGATTGAATGAAGGGCTGAAGGGCCTGTTTCCACATTGTATGAGGTGGGGTCTCTGTACAGATCTCTGTAACGCCTTGACATGAAGGAGGATCTCGACCCGAAATGTCACCCATTCCTTCTCTCCAGAGATGCAGCCTGTTCTGCTGAGTTACTCCAGCATGTTGTGTTCACACTATACATGCTTGTCTCTGCAAATTCCTTCAGTACAACCAGAAAGTTGCAGTGCCTGGAATTACAACTGGAACATTTCAGCGTCTGCAATTTGCCTTTTTTCCCAGTGGCTGCTTGGGCTTCAGTCGGTCTGGTGGTACGTAACTGGATTAGCTCCCACTGACCAGGTCAGGCTTAGCTCATCCCCTCCAGCATGATGACTTATCATCAATGGGTGCTGTGCAGTTTATCATGTTGTGATCCTCTGGATAATGTGGGGGGGGTTTCTGAGTCATTCTGGCCAGGGTTGATCGTAGAAATTGTAATTTAACTTTAGAAAGTGGGAGAGATATTGCAAAGTGTGTGGGAGGTGAGAGCGTGGGCAAGAAAGTGAGAGAATGAGCGAGAGTAGGAGTAGTGACGTACATGTCTTGGGTACTTGTGTATGCGTTGCCTTTTTAGATAAACTATTTTAAACTATTTTTAGTTTGCAGTTGAAAGCAGTTAGCAGGGCACACCGGGATGACCTTTGGTAGTGCCATCTGGTGTTATTGTTTGAGTGCTTTTGATTCAAACCAGTTGCTTAAAGATTGTAATCATGTCAGTCAAGAATTGCCAGAGAAACATGCTCCAAAAATCAAAGCAGATTAAAATATATACCATAACGTTAACATTTATTTCAAGGGTTTGATATTACCTTTCCTTCACAAAGCAGATTAAGAATGAAATGTTGGTTCTCCGAGATCGAAAACCAAATCAAAAGCAATTACAAAATGAGTAGGAAGAAGCCATTGAAAGAATTTGCATTTATATAATGCCTTTCACATCCCAAGGCACTGAATTGGAATGTTAAGATTGATCACACCCTTCGCTTCTCAAGTCCTCCCTGGGAACTGTGGTGTTCATTGTCTTTTAAAGCCAAAACTAAAATCCTCTTTCACTCTTCACGCTTCTGGTTCCAGACCTATTGGTCCTTTAAAGCCCTGTCCCACGGTACGAGTTCATTCCAAGAGCTCTCCCGAGTTAAAACAACATCAAACCCGTGGTAAGCACAGAGAATGAACGTAGCGGGTACGTCGGAACTCGGGGGCGTCTCTTAACGGCTCGTACCGCTACCGCAGGTACTCGAGAAGACTCGCTAATGGCAGGTAAGCACGGGAAGACTCAAGAAGATTTTTCAACATGTTGAAAAATGTCCACGAGAGCCCCGAGTACCGACGAGTGGCCATTACCGTAAATCTCCAAGTTCGAAACAGGGCAAACTCGGGAGAACTCTTGGAATGAACTCGTACCGTGGGACAGGGCTCTTACTGGGGTTCCTCAATACAAACATAGTTTCCTTCATTTTAAGGGATGTATCTGCTCTTTAACCAACTCATTGGATAGACACAAAATGTTGGAGTAACTCAGCAGGTCAGGCAGCATCTCTGGACAGAAGGAATGTGTGATGTTTTGGGACAAGACCCTTCTTCAGATATCTTCAGAGATGCTGCCTTTCCCACTGTGTTACTCCAGCATTTTGTGCCTATCTTCGGTGTAAACCAGAACCTGCAGTTTCTTCCTGCATATTCCAAGTAGAAATGTTACATTTATTCTTCAGTTGACAACAGTGTCCAAGGGAGCCAACAGTGATGTATTAATTTCAGCATTTGTTAGAAAATTGTGAGACATTGGTGCAAGCGAGGGTTTAAATAAAACATGGGTAGGCTGTACAGTCCTTAAGTCAGTTCCAATGATCTGAGATCATGAATAATCATCTACTTCAATTTAATTTTTCTGACTAATCACCTATCCCTTGATTTCAAAAATCCACAGATCTCTTCCTGGAATGACTGAGTATCACAGCCCTCTGAGATAGAGAAAACGACAGATTTGCAATCCTGAGGGAATATCCGGTACCATGTGGCTGGATCCTTATCCTGAAAAAATTCTCCCCAGTTTTAGAATCTCCAGCCTGAAGAAATAGTTTCACGGCACTTCATTACTCCAGGCTACAATAGTGATCTTCTCAATCTCACCTCAAAGGCCATTTCACTCGTCGTAATAATGGGTGCAAAAAATTCCAATCTTACTTTGAGGCAAGTAAACTTGTAAAAGATGATGAGAGGACAGGATTTGTTTTTTTTTTGCAAAGTCACTATGTATACATTGTTGAAAATTCTCTCAGTTCTTGTCCACCCTAAGGTCAAAATGTGTGAACAGTTTCCAGTACTACACTAGTGACTACACTCCAGAAGTATTGCATTGTAATGGGCGCCATATAAATGGAAGCTTTGTTTCCCCCTGACCCCCCCCCCCATGCTAAACGACCATCTTTGCCTGAAGCCATTCATCATTGATGAATGACACTGATGGCAAAACCCTAATCCCATCACATCTATGGAAACTGTTGAGAACACGATGTACTGAAGCAATATGAGAAAGCCATTCCAATGAACAGAAATGTTAGCCAGAAGAAAGCATTTCCAAAAACTGACACTTGGAAGAACTTGGCACGGTGGCACGGTGGCATGTTGGCGCAGCGGTAGAGTTGCTGCCTTACAGCGCCACAAAACCCGGGCTCGATCCTAACTACAGGTGCTGTCTGTACGGTGTTTGTATGTTCTCCCTGTGACCTGCGTGGGTTTTCCCTGGGAGTTCCGGTTTCAATAGACAATAGACAATAGATGATAAGTGTAGGAGTAGGCCATTCAGCCCTTCGAGCCAGTACCGCCATTCAATGTGATCATGGCTGATCATGGTTTCCTCCCACATCCCAAAGACGTACAGCTTTGTAGGTCAATTGGCATGGTAAAATTGTAAATGGTCTTTAGAGTGTGTAGAATCTTGTTAATATGCGGGGATCGCTGGTCGACGCGGACTCGGTGGGCTGAAACTGCCTGTTTCTGCGCTGTTTCTCCAAACTCTAAACTCGAGTGCTGGAGATTGCTGCCTGGAATATTAACAAGTTATAGGCCACCAAGCACAACAGCTGCAGAGTGATTTGAGTTATTGGAAGTTTGGCAAAATGGATCATTATTCAGACCCATGTTTTTGTAAGAACATTAAATGTTATTGCTGCACAGAATTGGGCCATTTGCCTAAGTGTTGCTGCAAGCCAGTTAAAGTGGCTAGATCGGAGCCGGAAAGAAGTGGAAAATAGTCAAAAAGATGAACGGATATCACATCCAGAGATCTGTAATATAAAAGGTAGAGGATAGATTCCAGCTACACATGAATGAATGAATAAATTTACTGGCCAAGTATTCACATACAAGGAATTTGCCTTGGTGCTCCGCCCACATCTAACAACATGACATACAGTGACAGTTAGTAATGACGCATAAAACATTAAACATAGCCCCGGTTGGACCACAACTGAAGTACTAGGTGAGTTTTGAGAATCATATTTTGTTTTGTTTTGGGTAGAAACATTGGAAGAATGCATGACACATGGACACCACTCCCTGATCCTGTCCTTCAGAAGGTATAGAAGCTTAAAAGCGCGCACCACCAGTCTTAGGGACAAGTTATTCCCCTCTGTCAACAGACTTTGGAATGGTTCTTCCAAAGGCTAGGGCATTGTTCAATTCATCTCTACTCCAATGAACTGATGCACTACAATGCTGAGAATTATATTCTACACTCTGTATCTTCCCCTAAGCTCAAACTATTGTAAGTGAGTTTGAACGGATAGCATCTATGCATGGTATAATTGATCTGTTTGGATGCAAAGTAAAGCTTTTCACTGTACCTCGGTACATTTGGCAATAATAAATCTAAATCTAAGCCAAAACCACTAAAGACTTAACTAGAGAGATTGCATATACAGGTGCACAACCT
The DNA here is from genome assembly GCF_028641065.1 of Leucoraja erinaceus. NCBI lineage: Eukaryota > Metazoa > Chordata > Chondrichthyes > Rajiformes > Rajidae > Leucoraja > Leucoraja erinaceus. The sequence goes on from NC_073396.1 coordinate 33,465,524, forward strand.
TTTATCCGGTGTTCCGGAAACCGAAAAACTCCGAAAACCGGCCATTTTTTCCAGATGTCGCCTGCGCACCAAAGCTCGCGTTTGGTGCCAAACTTGACCCGAAACGACCCACGGTCAACCCAGGTCTGTACTACTGCAGCGGCTGCCTCCTCCCCGGAGACCGGGAGACACTTAAACATCTGTAAATCATTGCTTAAATGTTAGTCAATTAGTTTGGAGGGCTTTTATGTGAAGGGGTAAACTTTAATTCTTAGTGCCCTACCTGGTCGGAGAGGCGGGGAGCGGTCAATGCCTTACCGGGTCGCCGTGCAGTAAGCTCCGCAGCGCTGTGGCCGGTGGGGCTGCGGGCGGCGCCGGTTGTAGCTCCGACCCCGGCAACTCTACCCCTGGCTGCGAGGCGCTCCAAATCCAGCGCGGCCCGCGGCCGGACGCCCCAGCTCCACGAATGTCGGGAGTCGGCGGCGTCGCAGCGCTGGGATACCAGCGGGGAGCGGGCAATGCCTTACCGGGTCGCCGTGCGGCAAGCTCCGGAGCGCTGTGGCCGCCGACTCCCAACGTTCGCGGAGCGTCGCTGGATTTGGAGCCGCGCAGCCAGGGGTAGAGTTGCCGGGGTCAGAGCTCCAACCGGTGCCGCCCGCGGCCGGACGGAGCCCCCAGCTCCGCGAGGTTGGGAGTCGCCGACCAGGTAGGGGACTAAGAATTAAAGTTTCCCCCTTCACCCCTACTCCACCACCACCACATAAAATCCCTCCAAACTAACTGACTAACATTTATGCAATGATTCTCCCGGTCTCCGGGGAGGAGGCAGTCGCTCCAGACTTTTCAAGCCGCCCGCGCTACCTACCTAATCTACGCTAAAAATCTTCCATTCGGAAATCCGAAAATGTCCGAAATCCGACAAGTGTCTGGTCCCAAGGCTTTCGGATAAAAGGTTGTGCACCTGTAGTAGGTTTGTAATAAATGGAATTTAAATATTGAGAATAATTTGATGAAAATTTATGAGATACTAGACTAAGTGGAACCCGTTGGGTCCCATGTTCACACGGGAGGGCTGGTCCCCCGACGCAATATTCAACCTCTCCACCAATTCCAATATTGGTGGCTAGTAGGGGGGCTTTCTGGAGTGCTGGTATGGGTTCTTGGGGTGGCGGATCAGTCCCTCAAGCCTGATCTGCTGGCAGCTCACTCATGGCTGGTGGGCTGGCAGTTGACTCATGACTATTCCTTGAAATTCCTTTTCAAGCAGGGTGCAAGGCTCACAAATTCAAATCCATGTTCCTACCATTTCAAGCAGGGTGCAAGGCCACCAAATTCGAGTGCAATTTCATACCACTTCAAGCTGGATGCAATGCCGCCAAATTCAAGTGCAGTTGCATTCCACTTCAAGCAGGGTGCAAGGCCACCAAATTGAAATGCAGCTTCATACCATTCCATGCAGGGTGAAACCACCATAAAACCATACAAAACACCAAACTCACACTTCAGTAGACATTCAGTGTGTTCAGTTGATTCACAGTTCAGTCAGAGTCGTGACCTCTCCCTCCCCCATCATGCAGAGACTGAGCCACACCCACACTTCCGGGTTTAGGTATGGCTTTCATGGCGTGATTGACAGGAGAGAGATTCTCAACATTTAAAACAAAACTAATAACACTTTTATTTTTCAGTGATGGGAAGAATTCTCTGCACCTGCTCAGCGGAGGGGGACTGAGTAAGATGGCCAAAAATCACAGCCGTAAGTGGTAGCATTTTATCTAAAATCAGTATACAGTGCAAACAGGAAGTAAGTGCATTTGCAGTAGTGCCTTTTAACTTCAAGCCAAAGCACCCAAGCCACCATTTGCAGTAAATAGTGCCTTTCAACTTCATGCCACCATTTGCAGTAAGTGGTGCCTTTGAAATTCAAGCCAATGCACCCACACCACCATTTGCAGTAAGTAATGCGTTTTAACTTCAAGCCATTGCATCCAAGCCACCATTTGCAGTAAGTAGTGCCTTTCAACTTCAAGCCAATGCACCCAAACCACCATTTGCAGTAAGTAGTGCCAGTCAACCTCATGCCACCATTTGCAGTAAGTAGTGCCTTTCAACTTCAAGCCAAAGCACCCAAGCCACCATTTGCAGTAAGTAGTGCTTTTCTACTTCAAGCCAAAGCTCCCAAGCCACCATTTGCAGTAAGTAGTTCCTTTCAACTTCAAGCCAAAGCAACCAAACCATCATTTGCAGTAAGCAATGCCTTTCTACTTCAAAACAAAGCTCCCAAGCCACCACTTGCAGTAAGTAATGCCTTTCAACTTAATGCCACCATTTGCAGTGCCTTTCACCTTAATGCCAAAGCACCCAAGCCACCATTTGCAGTAAGTAGTACCTGTCAACCTCATGCCACCATTTGCAGTAAGTAGTGCCTTTCAACTTCAAGCCACAATTTGCAGTAAGTAGTGCCTCAACTTCAAACCAATGCACCCACGCCCCCTTTTGCAGTGAGTAATGCCTTTTAACTTCAAGCCATTGCACTCAAGCCACCATTTGCAGTAAGTAGTGCCTTTCAACTTCAAGCCAAAGCTCCCAAGCCTCCATTTGCAGTAAGTAGTGCCTTTCACTTCAAGTCAAACTCCCAAGCCACCATTTGCAGTAAGTAGTGCCTTTCAACTTCAAACCAAAGCTTCCAAGTCACCATTTGCAGTAAGTAGTGCCTTTCAACTCCATGCCACCATTTGCAGTAATGCCTGTCAACTTCAAGCCATTGCACCCTAGCCACCATTTGCACTAAGAAGTGCCTTTCAACTTCAAGCCAAAGCACCCAAGCCACCATTTGCAGTAAGTAGT